>NW_027592564.1:22500-50932 GCF_964213995.1 Mustelus asterias | reverse complement strand
AGGAATGAGAGAAAGTGAGAGATCATGAGAGAAGGAATGGAAAAGGAGAGAGAAAGGAAAGGGAGAGAGAGCGAGAAAGACAAGGGAAGAGAAGGTGAGAGTGAGAGTGGTAATAGAAAGAGAAAGTGGGAAAGGGAGAAAGATAAGAATATACCAGGAATGATAAGAATGGGGAGAGAGGAGGATGGAGAGGAAAGAGAGCAGAATGCACAAGCGTTTAATCTCCAGATTCATCTGTTAATTAAACGGTTCACAACTCCTCAATCAGGGAAGCATTCTCACAGGCCTGGGAAAAACCAGCCCATGTGGTCAGTTTTCCATCTTCAACACATTATTCCTTCAGTGTTATCCCAGGAATTGTGTTCCCAGCTGCTTCCAGTGTGATCCCTCTGCTTCCCAATCCCTCTCCCTCAATATTATCCCAGGAATTGTATTCCCAGCTGTTCCCAGTGTGATCCCCCTGCTTCCCAATCCCTTTCCCTCAATATTATCCCAGGAATTGTGTCCCAGCTGCTCCCAGTGTGATCCCCCTGCTTCCCAATCCCTCTCCTTCAGGATTATCCCAGGAATTGTGTTCCCAGCTGCTCCCAGTGTGTTTCCCCTGCTTCCCAATCCCTTTCCCTCAATATTATCCCAGGAATTGTGTCCCAGCTGCTCCCAGTGTGATCCCCCTGCTTCCCAATCCCCCTCCTTCAATATTATCCCAGGAATTGTATTCCCAGCTGTTCCTAGTGCAATCCCCCTGCTTCCCAATCCCTCTCCTTCAATATTATCCCTGGAATTGTATTCCCAGCTGTTCCTAGTGCGATCCCCCTGCTTCCCAATCCCTCTCCTTCAGTATTATCCCAGGAATTGTGTTCCCAGCTGTTCCTAGTGTGATCCCCCTGCTTCCCAATCCCTCTCCTTCAGTATTATCCCAGGAATTGGGTTCCCAGCTGGTCCCAGTGCGATCACTCTGCTTCCCAATGCCTCTCCCTCAATATTCCCGCACAAGTACGTACCCCAGGAATTGAGTCCCAGCTGGTCCCAGTGCGATCACTCTGCTTCCCAATCCCTCTCCTTCCACCAGTGGTGGCGGGCTAACCAGTTTCTGGGACTTCACCAGCCGACAGGTGATGCGCGCTGGTGCGTTGCATGTCCTTGGGGGGATGATGACCCTCATTCCGTTGTGCCGGCTTCCTCGCATCGAGCCTCCACGTGCGTCCACCATGAAACTGACCAGGAATCTGCCAACGGGAGAGAGGGAGAGAGAGAGAGAGAGGGAGAGAGAGAGGGATAGCAGGTGAGAGACGGTCAGTAAAGGATAGTTTCCATCGATCCTGGGTTCAGGTGCTTGCTGTGAAAGTCTGCAGCATGGAGAAGGCCAGCTTAGACGCTACATCCATGGGACAAATCCCCGACGTTGGTGCTTGGAGGTCAGTGAAATACAGGAGGAGGCCATTCTGCCCCTCAGGCCTGCATCAGATTCTAGAATGGACTTATCAGTATCCCAATTACTTTTAAACAAGCCTTCATCCTTCATCTCTTTTACATACCCATCTTGGTGTTGGAAGATCCTACTGTTCCAACATCTCCACACCTTATGGACAGGGTGTTTCAGACTTCCGCTGGCCCACTGTGTGGAAAATACTTCCTGATCTTGCTCCATATGTGGCCAGGTTCTCAAATCAGCATCCTCTCTCCTTTCTTCTTGAAGGAGAAAGCCTGTCTCCCTGTTCCTGACACTTTCACCTTTTTTTTATTGCGTTTACAGGATGAGGGAGTCGCTGGCTGGGCCCACCATTTATTGCCCATCCCTAGTTGCCCCTTGAGAAGGTGGTGGTGACCCACCATCTTGAATTGCCGCAGTCCACGTGCTGTGGGTTGACCCACAATGCCGTTAGAGGGGGGGAATTCCAGGATGGCCGATATATTTCCAAGTCAGGATGGTGAGTGGCTCGGAGGGGAACTTGCAGGTGGTGCTGTTCCCCATGTATCTGCTGCCCTTGTCCTTCTAGATGGTAGAGGTCATGGGTTTGGAAGGTGCTGTCTAAGGATGAGTTGCTGCAGTGCATCTTGTAGATGGTACACACTGCTGCTACTGAGCGTCGGTGGTGGAGGGAGTGAATGTTTGTGGATGGGGTGCCAATCAAGCGGGGCTGCTTTGTCCTGGATGGTGTCGAGCTTCTTGAGTGTTGTTGGAGCCGCACCCATCCAGGCAAGTGGGGAGTGTTCCATCACACTCCTGACTTGTGCCTTGCAGATGGTGGACAGGCTTTGGGGAATCAGGAGGTGAGTTACTCTCCGCAGGATTCCCAGCCTCTGACCTGCTCTGGCAGCAAGAGTATTGGTATGGCTGAATCCAGTTGAGTTTCTGGTCAATGGTAACCCCCAGGATGTTGACAGTGGGGGATTCAGCGATGGGAATCCCATTGAATGTCAAGGGGCGGTGGTTAGAGTCTCTTATTGGTGATGGTCATTGCCTGGCATTTGTGTGGTGTGAATGTTACTGCCACTGGGCAGCCCAAGCCTGGATATTGTCCAGATCTTGTTGCAATTGTCAGTATCTGAGGAGTTGTGAATGGTGCTGAACATTGTGCAATCATCAGCGAACATCCCCACTTCATCGTTATGATGGAGGGAAGGTCATTGATGAAGATGGCTGGGCCTCGGACACCCCCCGTGTAGAATCAGCGTGCAGGCTGGATAAACACTATACAAAGAGCAGCTTGTTCACCCAGCACTGCATCGTGGCACAGCGAGGAAGGGAAGCCCTTCTGAAGAACTATTCCCATTGCTCCGACTTCCGCCATCCACTTAAACCATCAAACTCGACAAATTCTTCCCGCAATCACAAGAGAGAGATACATCAAACTGGGACGCTGTCCCGTAAAGGTCACACAGGTGCTTCAAAGCTTTGGCGATTATGCTGTAAAGAGTGCACAGAGGCTGCCAGTGACGATACATTAGGAGAGAACGATTAAAATGAAGTTGAGAGAGAGAGAGAGATCGAGAACTCTCCGAAGGCTGGAGATTTGGATTATTAATGAGCATTTGCGGCAGCGCTTAGCAATCAAAGCAAACTTACCTTCACATTAAGAAGCTGCCACTTCACTCCAGTCAGCCTACTCTGCTTCTGTACACTGCCAGTACACACCAATGTGTCTCTGCTCAATTCCTGAAACACCGGCTAAGGTTGTCTTTCACACCATAGAACCATAGAACATTACTCCACAGAAACAGGCCTTTTGGCCCTTCTTGTCTGCGGCCGAACCATTTTTCTGCCTCGTCCCACTGACCTGCACTTGGACCATATCCCTCCACACCCCTCTCATCCATGAAACCGTCCAAGTTTTTCTTAAATGTTAAAAGTGAGCCCGCATTTACCACTTTATCCGGCAGCTCATTCCACACTCCCACCACTCTCCGCGTGAAGAAGCCCCCCCCTAATATTCCCTTTAAACTTTTCCCCCCTCACCCTCAACCCATGTCCTCTGGTTTTTTTTTCTCCCCTGGCCTCAGCGGAAAAAGCCTGCTTGCATTCACCCTATCTATACCCATCATAATTTTGTACACCTCTATCAAATCTCCCCTCATTCTTCTACGCTCCAGGGAATAAAGGCCTAACCTATTCAATCTCTCTCTGTAACTCATCATAGAATCATCATAGAAACCCTGCAGTACAGAAAGAGGCCATTCGGCCCATCGAGTCTGCACCGACCACAATCCCACCTAGGCCTTACCCCCAAAACCCTACATATTTTACCCGCTAATCCCTCTAACCTACGCATCTCAGGACACTAAGGGGCAATTTTAGCATGGCCAATCAACCTAACCCGCACATCTTTGGACAGTGGGAGGAAACCGGAGCACCCGGAGGAAACCCATGCAGACACGAGGAGAATGTGCAAACTCCACACAGACAGTGATCCAAGCCGGGAATCGAACCCAGGTCCCTGGAGCTGTGAAGCAGCAGCAGCAGCAGCAGCAGTTCAACCTTATTTATATCCTTCCTGTAATTAGGTGACCAAAACTGCACACAATACTCTAAATTCGGCCTCACCAATGTCTTATACAACCTCACCATAACATTCCAACCCCCATACTCAATACTTTGATTTATAAAGGCCAATGTATCAAAAGCACTCTTTACGACCCTGTCTACCTGTGACGCCACTTTTAGGGAATTAAACACATGCCCGTTAATGGCACAGTGGTTAGCACTGCTGCCTCACAGCGCCAGGGACCCGGGTTCGATTCCCGGCTTGGGTCACTGTCTGTGTGGAGTTTGCACGTTCTCCCCGTGTCTGCGTGGGTTTCCTCCGGTTTCCTTCCACAGTCCAAAAGACGTGCTGGTTCGGTGCAAAATTCTCCCTCAGTGTAACCCGAACAGGCGCCGGAGTGTGACGACTAGGGGATTTTCATAGTAAAAGTTTATTTTTTAAGTTAATTTATTAGTGTCACAAGTTGGCTTACATTAACACTGCAAGGAAGTTACTGTGAGAATCCCCTAGTCGCCGCACTCCTGTTCGGGTTACACTGAGGGAGAATTTAGCACCTAACCAGCACGTCTTTCGGACTGTGGGAGGAAACCGGAGCACCCGGAGGAAACCCACGCAGACACGGGGAGAACGTGCAGACTCCGCACAGACAGTGACCCCAAGCCGGGAATCGAACCCGGGTCCCTGGCGCTGTGAGGCAGCAGTGCTAACCCACTGTGCCACCGTGCTGTCCCGAGTCCCTGGCGCTGTGAGGCAGCAGTGCTAACCCACTGTGCCACTGTGCTGTCCCGGGCCCCTGGCGCTGTGAGGCAGCAGTGCTAACCCACTGTGTCACTTCACTGCAGTGTGAATGTCAGCCTACTTGTGACTCTACTAATAAACATTGAACTGAATGTGCGCTGGAGGACTTCACAATGTCCACTCTGGGACACGAGAACTTTCCACTTCCTGACACCAGTCTCTTCTGATGGAACCACAAACTACCTGTGGAAACCCAGAAGTGCTGGATGTCTCTCTCTCTCTCTCCCCCACCCACCCCCCCTCCCGCTCGACAGAAAGAGGCCATTCAGCCCCTCTTGCCGTTTGTTCTGGCTCATGCTTGGTGAGCTCCATCCATCCACCCTGGTCCCTGAACCAGTACCGAACAGAAACCTCCCAGTTTGGAATTTTTGTCCGACTCCGGATAACCTCGGGAGCTGTCTCGGGAAAGAGAGTTCCGGCTTTCCATTGCCGTCGATTGAAGGAATGCCTTCTGCCGTTGCCTCGGAGTGAACCAGCTGGAATTTCCATTTCCCTTGAACCTGCCGAACCAGAGCAAATAGTCTCGCTCTGTTAACCCGACCAAATCCTGCAACCTTCTCTATCAGACACCCCCCATCATCATTTACACTCAAGTCAGCTGCAACTGCTCACGATTTAACCCCCGATTTAACCCAACGAACACCCTGGTTAGTTATTCAACAATAAAACACTGACTGCTCTTACTGCCTGACCAGTTCAGTTGTTGCTTTAAATTTCCATCTCCAACGGCCATTATAACACCGACCGTGACACCTCGACCCCAACTTGGCCTCTGACCTCAGCTCCTGTACCATGATGGCCTGTACACCAATCTGCCCTGTGACCTCTGATCTTGTTCCCACTGTGACCCCCTGACCTTGTTCCCAGTGTGCCCTGCGACCCCAGGCCCTACGACCCCAGGCCCTGTTCCCAGTACACCCTGCGAGCCCAGGCCCTGTGACCCCAGCACTGTTCCCAGTGTGTCCTGTGACCCCTGACCTTGTTCCCAGTGTGTCCTGTGACCGCGGGCCCTCTGACCTCAGGCACTGTTCCCAGTACGCCCTGCGACCCCAGACCTTGTTCCCTGTGCACCCTGCGACTTCAGGCCTTGTTGCTAGTGTGCCCTGTGACCCCTGACCTTGTTCCCAGTGCATCCTGTGACCCCAGGCACTGTTCCCAGTGTGCCCTGTGACCCCTGACCTTGTTCCCAGTGCATCCTGGGACCACAGGCCCTGTCTCCAGTGAACCCTGGGGCCCCAGTTGGCACTGTGCCCTGTGACCCCTAGGCCCTGTTCTTACTCTGGCCTGTGAAACAGGCCTCATGTCCACTGTGCCCTGTGACCGCTAGGCCCTGTTCTTACTCTGGCCTGTGAAACAGGCCTTGTGTCCACTGTGCCCTGTGACCCCAGGTCCTGTTGCCAGTGTGCCCTGCGTAACGCAGTGTTCGGGCCTGGAATGAGGTGATCGAGTCTCCGCAGTGCTGACAGGACAGCTGGAGGTTTGAGAGGCAGCAGCAGGAGGAGTGAAGCTGAAGAGAGAGAGAGGCGGGCAGAGCGCTCGGGACGACACACCGCAGCCTCAGAGAGGCCACCCGAGGCCTTTCTGGCCTCACTTACCCGGCCCGGATAGGGTTGGCAACCGGAGGGACATTATGGGATGTTTCCACGGCTGGACTGCTGGTGAACAGGCTGAGGGAAACAGAAAAGAGAGAGAGGGGCCACGTGAGGCAAGGGTGTGGACTGGTCTCTCAGCCCTCACTTCCCTGGGCAGGGAAGGCACTGAGCACCTGGAATAATACCAACGCAGAAAGAGAGTGAGAGGGAGAGAGGGGGAGAGCCAGCACAGGGTAAACCTGCACCTGTCCCCTCCAGACTCACTTACCCAGGGGGGACAGCACTGTCACTGGGGCTGTCCAGAGAATCCATACTGTCGTACACTGCAGGAGCTGCACTGCTGCTGTCACTGGCAAAAATTAAACTGGAGAGAAAGAGAGAGAGACACCGTGAGGGATTAATGTTCTCCTATCTCCCCCCTCCCTCTGATTGGGGAGAGGATGTGGACTCTCTGACCAGATTGGAAATGAAGTGACGAGCGCCATTGGGGGGTGGAGGGGGAGTTCTGCCACGCGGGTTACCCACTTACCCGGTGTGGATCGGGCTGGCGATTGGGCTGATGTTATCAGATGTCTCTGTGGCCGGACTGCTGGGCGTGAAGGAATCTTCATCCACGTCCCTGGACACGGAGATGGAATACTGCTGCAGCTGGAACAAGGAGGTAACATTACATCAACCTTAGACACTGGATCCTGAACTTCCGAACTCACAGACCACAATCAGTAAGGATCGGCAACAACACCTCCTCCACGATCATCCTCAACACCGGTGCCCCACAAGGCTGTGTCCTCAGCCCCCTACTATACACCTTATACACCTATGACTGTGTGGCCAAATTCCCCTCCAACTCGATTTACAAGTTGACACCACCGTAGTGGGTCGGATCTCAAACAATGACGAGACAGAGTACAGGAATGAGATAGAGAATCTGGTGAACTGGTGCGGCAACAATAATCTCTCCCTCAATGTCAAAATGAAGGAGATTGTCATCGACTTCAGGAAGCTTAAAGGAGAACATGCCCCTGTCTACATCAATGGGGACGAAGTAGAAAGGGCCGAAAGCTTCAAGTTTTTAGGTGTCCAGATCACCAACAACCTGTCCTGGTTCCCCCCATGTCGACACTATAGTTAAGAAAGCCCACCAACGCCTCTACTTTCTCAGAAGACTAAGGAAATTTGGCATGTCAGCTACAACTCTCACCAACTTTTACAGATGCACCACAGAGAGCATTCTTTCTGGCTGTATCACAGCTTGGTATGGCTCCTGCTCTGCCCAAGACCGCAAGGAACGACAAAGGGTCGTGAATGTAGCCCAATCCATCACGCAAACCAGCCTCCCATCCATTGACTCTGTCTACACTTCCCGCTGCCTCGGCAAAGCAGCCAGCATAATTAAGGACCCCACGCACCCTGGACATTCTCTCTTCCACCTTCTTCCGTCGGGAAAAAGATACAAAAGTCTGAGGTCACGTACCAACCGACTCAAGAACAGCTTCTTCCCTGCTGCTGTCAGACTTTTGAATGAACTTACCTTGGATTAAGTTGATCTTTCTCTGCACCCTAGCTATGACTGTAACACTACATTCTGCACTCTCTCCCTTCCTTCTCTATGAATGGTATGCTTTGTTTGTATAGCGCGCAAGAAACAATACTTTTCACTGTCTCCCAATACATGTGACAATAATAAATCAAATCAAATCAGAAAACCTTTAAGTCATTAAGTCCACTCTGCCCCACACGCAGAGAGTTCATCTATCTCTCAGTCCCCCGGGGAAAAGCGCTCAGACTTCCAGACAGCACAATGTTTACCTCAGGCCGCTTGACTGTGACGGATACAGGGGCATTTCTCCTGGCCTGCTGTGTTACTCAAGCAGGCTGGGAGACATCACGGGGAGCCAGGAGCGGGTCTCGCAACCGGTATCTGGCCAATCATGAGTCTCCCAGACAATGTTTTTCCATGTTTTTTTTATTCATTCCTGGGACATGGGTGTCGCTGGCTGGGCCAGCATTTATTGCCCATCCCTAGTTGCCCGAGGGCAGTGGAGAATCAACCACATTGCTGTGGCTCTGGAGTCACATGTAGGCCAGACCGGGTAAGGATGGCAGATTTCCTTCCCGAAAGGACATTAATGAATCAGATGGGTTTTTCCGACAATGGTTTCATGGTCATCAGTAGATTCTTAATTCCAGATATTTTTTATTGAATTCAAATTCCACCATCTGCCGTGGCGGGATTCGAACACAGATCCCCAGAACATGAGCTGAGTTTCTGGATTAAGAGTCTCGTGATAATACCACTCGGCCATCGCCTCCCTGATAGCTTCATGTTACAAGTTGGGGTTGTCTTTTTTGATGTTTTGACTGTGTACAGTTTTGGTCTCTTTACTTGAGAAAGGATATACTGGCAGTAGAGGGGGTGCAGAGGAGATTCACTAGGTTGAGAGGGTTGGCTTATGAGGAGAGACTGAGTAGACCAACAGACCGAGAGAGGGAGAGGGACCGAGAGAAGAAGAGAGATCGAGAGAGAGAGAGAAACAGAGCGAGACAGAGTGAGATTGAGAGAGAGTGAGAGACCAACAGACTGAGAGAGGGAGAGAGACCGAGACGGGGAGAGAGACTGAGACAGGGAGAGAGACTGAGACAGGGAGAGAGACCGAGACAGGGAGAGAGACCGAAACAGGGAGGGAGACCGAGAGAGTGAGAGACCGAGACAGGGAGGGAGACCGACTGAGTAGACTATGTTCATTGGAATTTAGAAGAATGAGGGGAGATCTTATAGAAACATATAAGATAATGAAGGGAATAGATAAGATAGAAGCAGGGAAGTTGTTTCCATTGGCGGGTGAAACTAGAACTAGGGGGCATAGCCTCAAAATAAGGGGAGCAGATTTAGGACTGAGTTGAGGAGGAACTTCTTCACACAAAGGGTTGTGAATGTGTGGAATTCCCTGCCCAAAGAACAGTACAGCACAGGAACAGGCCCTTCGGCCCTCCAAGCCTGCACCAACCATGCTGTTCGACTGAACTAAAACCAGATGCACTTACGGAGTCCATGTCCTTCTATTTCATTCCTATTCATTCCCAGTGAAGCAGTTGAGGCTATCTCGCTGAATGTTTTTCAGGCAAGGATAGATAAATTTTTGAACAGTAAAGGAATTAAGGGTTATGGTGAGCGGGCGGGTAAGTGGAGCTGAGTCCACAAAAAGATCAGCCATGATCTTAGTGAATGGTGGAGCAGGCTCGAGGGGCCAGATGGCCTACTCCTGCTCCTAGTTCTTGGCAATAGAGCATCGACACCATGAGGGAAGGGATAGTATTCAGCAGAAGCAAAGGGGAGGGGGACGATCCAGGTGAGGAGGATACGTGTGAGGGGGTTACCTTTTGCAGCCCTCATCATCCCATAGCCCAAGGCTGCTGGGCATGTCCACACTGCCGTCTTACCTGCTGTGTCTGAACTGTAACTTGCTCCTTGGCAGTGACAACCTCTGGAGCAGCGAATGACATTCTGTGCACAGCCGGAGAGTAAGACCTGGAAATGAATGATCGAAAAGACATTTTTTCCTTAACGTCCCACTCTCGCTCCTCAATCAATCCCACACACACACTTTCCCCAGTTGATTGTAATTCACTCTGTAGAAGAGTCAGGGTCCTCCTGTCTCCGATCTCTTCACCTGGGTTACGCAGACTGGGCACTCACAGCATGGTGACCCGTGGCTACAGGCTCCCATACCGCACTGCGGTGATAGATCAGCGCCGTGTGGAGCGGAATTTCTGCAGCCAAAAGGTTTGGTGAATCTGTGGAACGCATCGCCACAGAGGAGGCCAGGTCATTGAGTGTCTTTAAGATGGAGATAGATAGGTTCTTGATTGGTAAGGGGGTCAAAGATTACGGGGGAAAGGCGGGAGAATGGGGTTGAGAAACGTATCAGCCACGACTGAATGGCTCGATGGGCCGAGTGGCCTAATTCTGCTCCTATATCTCATGGTGTGTGTCCCCCTCCCCCCCCCTCACCCCCAACAAACCCAGTCAACCTTACACATCGAAATCAGCTGCCTTCCTCTCAGACAGGAAGTTATCTTCTTGTTCCTTTGACTCATCCAGCTTCAGGTACTTGCCCGTGTCTCCTCCAAGGACGTCTTCCCCTGCGGATCGGAGGAGGTCGAGAGGTCACCGACTATGGCACTCAGGTCCCTGCCTTGCAATTCCACATGGGTTTCCTTTCCTTCCAACCCCCTCCCCCTGCACCCGCCACCCACCACCACCCCCCCCCCCGACCTTTGGCGCCCAACCATCCCGTACTTCGCTCCCTGCCTCTCACCAAGTTACCTGCCGTGAGTGTCGCCATTGGCTCAGCATCCCATGAGCCGATGGTCGATGAGTCGATGGTCGATGACCCTCCCCACCGCCCCCTCCCTCTGCAGAGATGGTCAACATGCGCAGGATGAAGCAGCACCGAGGTGGAGTTGAAAGTTTATTTATTAGCCTCACAAGTCAGCTGACATTAACACCGCAATGAAGTTACTGTGAAAATCCCCCAGTCGCCACATCCTGTTTGGGTTACACTGAGGGAGAATTTAGCACCTAACCAGCACGTCTTTGTGGGAGGAAACCGGAGCACCCGGAGGAAACCCACGCAGATACGGGGAGAACGCGCAAACTCCACACAGACAGTGACCCAAACCGGGAATTGAACCCAGGTCCCTGGCGCTGTGAGGCAGCAGTGCTAACCACTGCGCCACCGTGCCTGCCGCTCAGTCCCGCTGAGGCTGCAGAGAAATCTCTGAACCACATGGCGTAAAACCACCCCAGCTAACAGCCACATAAGCACCCAGCCCAGTCCAGCCCCAGGCCTAGTCCCAGCCCAGGCTCAGCTCCAGCCCCAGGCCTAGTCCCAGCCCAGGCCCAGCTCCAGCCCTAGGCCCAGGCCCAGTCTCAGGCCCAGCTCCAGCCCCAGCCCCATGCCCAGCCCCAGCCCCAGCCCCAATCCCAGACCCAGGCCCAGGCCCATCCCCAGCCCCACCCAGCCCCGGTCCCAGCCCCGGTCCCAGCTCCAGCCCCAGGCCCAGTCCCAGTCTCAGGCCCAGCTCCAGCCCTAGGCCCAGTCCCAGTCTCAGGCCCAGCTCCAGCCCCAGCCCCATGCCCAGCCCCAGCCCCAATCCCAGGCCCAGGCCCAGGCCCATCCCCAGCCCCAGCCCCGGTCCCAGCTCCAGGCCCAGCCCCAGGCACAGCCCCAGGCACAGCCCCGGCCCCAGCCCCGGTCCCAGCCCCAGCCCCGGCCCCGGTCCCAGGCCCAGCCCCAAGCCCAGTCCCCGGCCCAGCTCTAGCCCCAGCCCCATGCCCAGCCCCAAGCTGAAATGGCAGCAAGACATCAGAACATTGCAGAGTTCCCGAAGCTGGAGGGAGTGTGAAGATAGCTCATGATGACAGGAGGGGGGAGAGAGGGAGGGAGGATGTGTTATTCTCCACTATGGTCAGCATGAGGTAGCCTGGAATGTGATTTTGCCCCCAGCCTGAGTCACATTTGGCACAATGATGGGTGTTTTTGAAGCAAAAAGCAGACTCCTACCTAGCAGAGTGTGGGGATTGCCTGAAAAGCAAGAGGAGCAGCATTTAGACCACCATCAGAACACACACACTCTCACACACACCCGCACCCGCTCCCACACTCTCACACACGCTCCCACACACACCCGCACCCGCTCCCACACTCCCACACACACTCACACACACCCGCACCCGCTCCCACACTCCCACACACTCTCACACACACCCGCACCCGCTCCCACACTCCCACACACTCTCACACACACCCGCACCCGCTCCCACACTCTCACACACGCTCCCACACACACCCGCACCCGCTCCCACACTCCCACACACACTCACACACACCCGCACCCGCTCCCACACTCCCACACACTCTCTCTCACACACCCGCACCCGCTCCCACACTCTCACACACGCTCCCACACACACCCGCACCCGCTCCCACACTCCCACACACACTCACACACACCCGCACCCGCTCCCACACTCCCACACACTCTCTCCCACACACCCGCACCCGCTCCCACACTCTCTCTCTCTCACACCCACACCCGCTCCCACACTCTCTCACACACACCCGCACCCGCTCCCACACTCCCACACACACTCTCACACACACCCGCACCCGCTCCCACACTCTCTCACACACCCGCACCCGCTCCCACACTCTCTCTCACACCCGCTCCCACACACTCTCTCTCACACACCCGCACCTGCTCCCACACTCCCACACTCTCTCTCTCACACACCCGCACCTGCTCCCACACTCTCTCTCTCACACCCGCTCCCACACTCCCACACACTCTCTCTCACACACCCGCACCCGCTCCCACACTCTCTCTCACAGACCCGCACCTGCTCCCACACTCCCACACACTCTCTCTCACACACCCGCACCTGCTCCCACACTCTCTCACACACCCGCACCCGCTCCCACACTCTCTCACACACCCGCACCCGCTCCCACACTCTCTCTCTCACACACCCGCACCCGCTCCCACACTCTCTCTCACACACCCGCACCCACACTCTCTCTCTCACACCCGCACCCGCTCCCACACTCTCTCTCGCACACCCGCATCCGCTCCCACACTCTCTCACACACACCCGCACCCGCTCCCACACTCTCTCACACACACCTGCACCCGCTCCCACACTCTCTCACACACACCCGCACCCGCTCCCACACTCTCTCTCGCACACCCGCATCCGCTCCCACACTCTCTCACACACACCCGCACCCGCTCCCACACTCTCTCACACACCCGCACCCGCTCCCACACTCTCTCACACACCCGCACCCGCTCCCACACTCTCTCACACACACCCGCACCCGCTCCCACACTCTCTCTCACACACCCACACCCGCTCCCACACTCTCTCTCACACACCCACACCCGCTCCCACACTCTCTCTCACACACCCACACCCGCTCCCACACTCTCTCTCACACACCCACACCCGCTCCCACACTCTCTCACACACACCCGCACCCGCTCCCACACTCTCTCACACACCCGCACCCACACTCTCTCACACACCCGCACCCGCTCCCACACTCTCTCTCACACACCCGCACCCACACTCTCTCTCTCACACCCGCACCCGCTCCCACACTCTCTCGCACACCCGCATCTGCTCCCACACTCTCTCACACACACCCGCACCCGCTCCCACACTCTCTCACACACACCTGCACCCGCTCCCACACTCTCTCACACACACCCACACCCGCTCCCACACTCTCTCTCTCACACCCGCACCCGCTCCCACACTCTCTCACACACACCCGCACCCGCTCCCACACTCTCACACACCCGCTCCCGCTCCCACACTCTCTCACACACACCCGCACCCGCTCCCACACTCTCTCTCACACACCCACACCCGCTCCCACACTCTCTCTCACACACCCACACCCGCTCCCACACTCTCTCTCTCACACCCACACCCGCCCCCACACTCTCTCACACACCCGCACCCGCTCCCACACTCTCTCTCACACCCGCACCCGCTCCCACACTCTCTCTCACACCCACACCCGCCCCCACACTCTCTCTCACACACCCGCACCCGCTCCCACACTCTCTCACACACCCGCACCCGCTCCCACACTCTCTCACACACCCGCACCCGCTCCCACACTCTCTCTCACACACCCGCACCCGCCCCCACACTCTCTCTCACACACCCGCACCCGCTCCCACACTCTCTCACACACCTGCACCTGCTCCCACTCCCACACTCTCTCTCTCACACCCGCACCCTCTGCTGCAGTTTTTTCTTGGCACGATGTACCCAGTCCAGCAGGTCCCGAGGGAGGTGGGACAGGGTGGAAGCCACAGTGAACAGGGCAACTTGTGAGGGAGCGGTACAGAGTGAGTGTCACCCGGGTGCAGCACACACACCGTCACACACAGCACTATACACACATACACACTGTCACACACACACACACACACACACACACAGCGTCACACACACACACACCGTCACACACAGCACTATACACACATACACACTGTCACACACACACACACAAACGTCACACACACACAGCATCACACACAGCACTATACACACATACACACTGTCACACACACACACACACAGCGTCACACACACACACACAGCATCACACACAGCACTATACACACATACACACTGTCACACACACACACACAGCATCACACACAGCACTATACACACATACACACTGTCACACACACACAGCGTCTCACACACACACACACACAGCGTCACACACACACACACACACAGCGTCTCACACACACACAGCGTCTCACACACACAAACACATATATACATATACACAAATACAGACAGACACACATACATACAGATACGCACAAATACACAAACATATACTCATACAAATACAGGTAGATTAGCACACGTTCACGATGACAGAAATATACACACACACAGCCTCACACACACACACAGCGTCACACACACACACAGCGTCACACACACACACAGCCTCACACACACACAGCCTCACACACACACAGCCTCACACACACACAGCCTCACACACACACAGCCTCACACACACACAGCCTCACACACACACAGCCTCACACACACACAGCCTCACACACACACAGCCTCACACACACACAGCGCCACACACACACAGCGCCACACACACACAGCGCCACACACACACAGCGCCACACACACACAGCGCCACACACACACAGCGCCACACACACACAGCGCCACACACACACAGCGCCACACACACACAGCGCCACACACACACAGCGCCACACACACACAGCGCCACACACACACAGCGCCACACACACACAGCGCCACACACACACAGCGCCACACACACACAGCGCCACACACACACAGCGCCACACACACACAGCGCCACACACACACAGCGCCACACACACACAGCGCCACACACACACAGCGCCACACACACACAGCGCCACACACACACAGCGCCACACACACACAGCGCCACACACACACAGCGCCACACACACACAGCGCCACACACACACAGCGCCACACACACACAGCGCCACACACACACAGCGCCACACACACACAGCGCCACACACACACAGCGCCACACACACACAGCGCCACACACACACAGCGTCACACACACACAGCGCCACACACACACAGCGCCACACACACACAGCGCCACACACACACAGCGCCACACACACACAGCGCCACACACACACAGCGCCACACACACACAGCGTCACACACACACACACAGCGTCACACACACACAGCGCCACACACACACACACAGCGCCACACACACACAGCCTCACACACACACAGCCTCACACACACACACACACAGCGTCACACACACACACAGCGTCTCACACACACACAGCGTCTCACACACACACAGCGTCTCACACACACACAGCGTCTCACACACACACAGCGTCTCACACACACACAGCGTCTCACACACACACAGCGTCTCACACACACACAGCGTCACACACACACAGCGTCTCACACACACACAGCGTCACACACACACACCGTCACACACACACACCGTCACACACACACACCGTCACACACACACACCGTCACACACACACACCGTCACACACACACACCGTCACACACACACACCGTCACACACACACACCGTCACACACTCACACCGTCACACACACACACCGTCACACACACACACCGTCACACACACACACCGTCACACACACACACCGTCACACACACACACAGTACTATACACACACACACAGCACTATACACACACGCACAGCACTATACACACACACACAGCACTATACACACACACAGCACTATACACACACCGTCTCACACACACTCACACCGTCACACACACACACAGCACTATACACACACCGTCTCACACACACTCACACCGTCACACACACACACAGTACTATACACACACACACACACCGTCACACACACACCGTCACACACACAGCACTATAGACACACTGTCTCTCACACACACACCGTCACACACACACCGTCACACACACACCGTCACACACACACACAGTCACACACACACACTATACACACACACACTGTCACACACACACACACCGTCACACACACACACACCGTCTCACACATACACACATACCGTCACACACACTGTCACACACACACACACACCGTCACACACACACAGCACTATACACACATGCACACACCGTCTCACACACACACTCACCGTCACACACACACATACTGTCACACACACACACCGTCACACACAGCACTAGATACACACACACACCGTCTCACACACACACACACCGTCTCACGCACACACACCCACACACACAGCTATCTCCCTCACTCACTTTCCATCACTGCTTCTCTTGTAGCAAGTAGGTTAGCCCATATTCAGTGCAGTTCCTGCGCGCACACACACTCACTCTCTCTCACACACACATACACACACACATACATACGCACTCACACTCAGACACCGACACACACACCCACACACCGACACAAACACACAGAGACAGCGTCACACACACACAGCGTCACACACACACACACAGCATCACACCCACCCACAGCGTCTCACACACACACAGCGTCTCACACACACACAGCGTCACACACACACACAGCGTCTCACACACACACAGCGTCTCACACACACACAGCGTCTCACACACACACAGCGTCTCACACACACACAGCGTCTCACACACACACACACACAGCATCACACACACACACACAGAGCCTCACACACACACAGCCTCACACACACACACAGCGTCTCACACACACACAGCGTCTCACACACACACAGCGTCTCACACACACACAGCCTCACACACACACAGCCTCACACACACACACAGCGTCACACACACACACAGCGTCACACACACACACAGCCTCACACACACACAGCCTCACACACACACAGCCTCACACACACACAGCCTCACACACACACAGCCTCACACACACACAGCCTCACACACACACAGCCTCACACACACACAGCCTCACACACACACAGCCTCACACACACACAGCCTCACACACACACAGCGCCACACACACACAGCGCCACACACACACAGCGCCACACACACACAGCGCCACACACACACAGCGCCACACACACACAGCGCCACACACACACAGCGCCACACACACACAGCGCCACACACACACAGCGCCACACACACACAGCGCCACACACACACAGCGCCACACACACACAGCGCCACACACACACAGCGCCACACACACACAGCGCCACACACACACAGCGCCACACACACACAGCGCCACACACACACAGCGCCACACACACACAGCGCCACACACACACAGCGCCACACACACACAGCGCCACACACACACAGCGCCACACACACACAGCGCCACACACACACAGCGCCACACACACACAGCGCCACACACACACAGCGCCACACACACACAGCGCCACACACACACAGCGCCACACACACACAGCGCCACACACACACAGCGCCACACACACACAGCGCCACACACACACAGCGCCACACACACACAGCGCCACACACACACAGCGCCACACACACACAGCGCCACACACACAGCGCCACACACACACAGCGCCACACACACACAGCGTCACACACACACAGCGCCACACACACACAGCGCCACACACACACAGCGCCACACACACACAGCGCCACACACACACAGCGCCACACACACACACACAGCGTCACACACACACACACAGCGTCACACACACACAGCGCCACACACACACACACAGCGCCACACACACACAGCCTCACACACACACAGCCTCACACACACACACACAGCGTCACACACACACACAGCGTCTCACACACACACAGCGTCTCACACACACACAGCGTCTCACACACACACAGCGTCTCACACACACACAGCGTCTCACACACACACAGCGTCTCACACACACACAGCGTCTCACACACACACAGCGTCTCACACACACACAGCGTCACACACACACAGCGTCTCACACACACACAGCCTCACACACACACAGCCTCACACACACACAGCCTCACACACACACAGCCTCACACACACACAGCCTCACACACACACAGCCTCACACACACACAGCCTCACACACACACAGCCTCACACACACACAGCCTCACACACACACAGCGCCACACACACACAGCGCCACACACACACAGCGCCACACACACACAGCGCCACACACACACAGCGCCACACACACACAGCGCCACACACACACAGCGCCACACACACACAGCGCCACACACACACAGCGCCACACACACACAGCGCCACACACACACAGCGCCACACACACACAGCGCCACACACACACAGCGCCACACACACACAGCGCCACACACACACAGCGCCACACACACACAGCGCCACACACACACAGCGCCACACACACACAGCGCCACACACACACAGCGCCACACACACACAGCGCCACACACACACAGCGCCACACACACACAGCGCCACACACACACAGCGCCACACACACACAGCGCCACACACACACAGCGCCACACACACACAGCGCCACACACACACAGCGCCACACACACACAGCGCCACACACACACAGCGCCACACACACACAGCGCCACACACACACAGCGCCACACACACACAGCGCCACACACACACAGCGCCACACACACACAGCGCCACACACACACAGCGCCACACACACACAGCGCCACACACACACAGCGCCACACACACACAGCGCCACACACACACAGCGTCACACACACACACAGCGCCACACACGCACAGCGCCACACACGCACAGCGCCACACACACACAGCGCCACACACACACAGCGTCACACACACACACACAGCGTCACACACACACAGCGCCACACACACACACACAGCGCCACACACACACAGCCTCACACACACACAGCCTCACACACACACACACAGCGTCACACACACACACAGCGTCTCACACACACACAGCGTCTCACACACACACAGCGTCTCACACACACACAGCGTCTCACACACACACAGCGTCTCACACACACACAGCGTCTCACACACACACAGCGTCTCACACACACACAGCGTCACACACACACAGCGTCTCACACACACACAGCGTCACACACACACACCGTCACACACACACACCGTCACACACACACACCGTCACACACACACACCGTCACACACACACACCGTCACACACACACACCGTCACACACACACACCGTCACACACACACACCGTCACACACTCACACCGTCACACACACACACCGTCACACACACACACCGTCACACACACACACCGTCACACACACACACCGTCACACACACACACAGTACTATACACACACACACAGCACTATACACACACGCACAGCACTATACACACACACACCGCACTATACACACACACAGCACTATACACACACCGTCTCACACACACTCACACCGTCACACACACACACAGCACTATACACACACCGTCTCACACACACTCACACCGTCACACACACACACAGTACTATACACACACACACACACCGTCACACACACACCGTCACACACACAGCACTATAGACACACTGTCTCTCACACACACACCGTCACACACACACCGTCACACACACACCGTCACACACACACACAGTCACACACACACACTATACACACACACACTGTCACACACACACACACCGTCACACACACACACACCGTCTCACACATACACACATACCGTCACACACACTGTCACACACACACACACACCGTCACACACACACAGCACTATACACACATGCACACACCGTCTCACACACACACTCACCGTCACACACACACATACTGTCACACACACACACCGTCACACACAGCACTAGATACACACACACACCGTCTCACACACACACACACCGTCTCACGCACACACACCCACACACACAGCTATCTCCCTCACTCACTTTCCATCACTGCTTCTCTTGTAGCAAGTAGGTTAGCCCATATTCAGTGCAGTTCCTGCGCGCACACACACTCACTCTCTCTCACACACACATACACACACACATACATACGCACTCACACTCAGACACCGACACACACACCCACACACCGACACAAACACACAGAGACAGCGTCACACACACACAGCGTCACACACACACACACAGCATCACACCCACCCACAGCGTCTCACACACACACAGCGTCTCACACACACACAGCGTCACACACACACACAGCGTCTCACACACACACAGCGTCTCACACACACACAGCGTCTCACACACACACAGCGTCTCACACACACACAGCGTCTCACACACACACAGCGTCTCACACACACACAGCGTCACACACACACACAGCGTCTCACACACACAGCGTCTCACACACACACAGCGTCTCACACACACACAGCGTCTCACACACACAGCGTCTCACACACACACAGCGTCTCACACACACACAGCGTCTCACACACACACAGCGTCACACACACACACAGCGTCACACACACACACAGCGTCACACACACACACAGCGTCACACACACACACAGCGTCACACACACACACAGCGTCACACACACACACAGCGTCACACACACACACACCGTCACACACACACACACCGTCACACACACACACCGTCACACACACACACCGTCACACACTCACACCGTCACACACACACACCGTCACACACACACACCGTCACACACACACACCGTCACACACACACACAGTACTATACACACACACACAGTACTATACACACACACACAGCACTATACACACACACACAGCACTATACACACACACACAGCACTATACACACACACACAGCACTATACACACACACACAGCACTATACACACACCGTCTCACACACACTCACACCGTCACACACACACACAGCACTATACACACACCGTCTCACACACACTCACACCGTCACACACACACACAGTACTATACACACACACACACACCGTCACACACACACACACACCGTCACACACACACACAGTACTATACACACACACACACACCGTCACACACACAGCACTATAGACACACTGTCTCACACACACACACACCGTCACACACACACCGTCACACACACACACAGTCACACACACACACTATACACACACACCGTCACACACACACACACCGTCACACACACACACACCGTCACACACACACACACCGTCACACACACACACTATAAACACACACCGTCACACACACACCGTCACACACACACACACCGTCACACACACTGTCTCACACATACACACATACCGTCACACACACTGTCACACACACACACACACCGTCACACACACACAGCACTATACACACATGCACACACCGTCTCACACACACACTCACCGTCACACACTGTCACACACACACACCGTCACACACAGCACTAGATACACACACACACCGTCTCACACACACACACACCGTCTCACGCACACACACCCACACACACAGCTATCTCCCTCACTCACTTTCCATCACTGCTTCTCTTGTAGCAAGTAGGTTAGCCCATATTCAGTGCAGTTCCTGCGCGCACACACACTCACTCTCTCTCACACACACATACATACATACGCACTCACACTCAGACACCGACACACACACCCACACACCGACACAAACACACACACACACAAGTTATAAAACTCAATGTCTGGGTCCAAACATCGAGCAGCAGAACGATGGGAAAGTGAACTGTTTGCAGCAACAGGGCACGGATTTGCCGGGTAGCTGTTACCGATCGGACACCTCTCTGCTGAATCATTACTGCCTCATATTGGAAAAGATTCTACTGAGGTTCAGAATTAAACCAGCTCAGCTGATAAACAGCTTGTATTTGCAAAGCTGCAGCGAGCTCACAGCTCAGCAAGGTATTGGACAAAATTATATCACTCTCCTGTTAACTGTGGGTCTACTTGATTCCCACACAATTCCTTCTGCCTGCCCTGTGTGTGTGTGTGTGTGTATGTGACAGTCAGTGTGTGTGACAGAGAGAGAGTGTGTGTGTGTGTCAGAAAGTGTGTGTGTTAGAGAGAGTGTGTGTGTGTGAGAGAGTGTGAGAGAGTGTGTGTGTGTGTGTGAGAGAGTGTGTGTGTGAGAGTGTGTGTGTGTGAGAGTGTGTGTGTGTGAGAGTGTGTGTGTGTGAGAGTGTGTGTGTATGAGAGTGTGAGTGTGTGAGAGAGAATGTGTGTGAGAGAGAATGTGTGTGAGAGAGAGTGTTTGCGTGTGAGAGAGTGTGCGTGAGAGGGAGTGTGTGCATGTGAGAGAGAGTGTGTGTGTGAGAGAGAGAGTGTGTGTGTGTGTGTGTGTGTGTGAGAGAGAGAGTGTGCGTGAGAGAGAAAGTGTGTGTGTGTTAGAGAAAGAGTGTGTGTGTGTTAGAGAGAGTGTGTGTGTGTTAGAGAGAGTGTGTGTGTGTTAGAGAGAGTGTGTGTGTGTTAGAGAGAGTATGTGTGAGAGAGAGAGTGTGTGTGAGAGAGAGTGTGCGTGTGAGAGAGAGTGTGTGTGAGAGAGTGTGTGCGTGTGAGAGTGTGTGCGTGTGAGAGAGAGTGTGTGCATGTGAGAGTGTGTGTGTATGTGTGAGAGAGTGTGCGTGAGAAAGTGTGTGCGTGTTAGAGAGAGTGTGTGTGTGAGAGGGAGAGTGTGTGCCTGTGAGAGAGTGTGTGCGTGTGAGAGAGTGTGTGCGTGTGAGAGAGAGTGTGTGTGAGAGAGAGTGTGTGTGAGAGAGAGTGTGTGCGTGAGAGAGAGTGTGCGCGTGTGAGAGAGTGTGCGTGTGAGAGAGTGTGTGCGTGTGAGAGAGAGTGTGTGCGTGTGAGAGAGAGTGTGTGCGTGTGAGAGAGAGTGTGTGCGTGTGAGAGAGAGTGTGTGCGTGTGAGAGTGTGTGTGTGAGAGAGAGAGAGTGTGTGTGTGTTAGAGAGTGTGTGCGTGTGAGAGAGAGTGTGTGCGTGTGAGAGAGAGTGTGTGTGTTAGAGAGAGAGTGTGTGTGTGTGTGAGAGAGAGGGTGTGTGTGAGAGAGAGAGTGTGTGTGAGAGAGAGAGTGTGTGTGAGAGAGAGAGTGTGTGTGAGAGAGAGAGTGTGTGTGAGAGAGAGAGTGTGTGTGAGAGAGAGAGTGTGTGTGAGAGAGAGAGTGTGAAAGAGAGAGAGAGTGTGTGTGAGAGAGAGAGTGTGTGTGAGAGAGAGAGTGTGTGTGAGAGAGAGAGTGTGTGTGAGAGAGAGAGTGTGTGTGAGAGAGAGAGTGTGTGTGTGAGAGAGAGAGTGTGTGTGAGAGAGAGAGTGTGTGCGTGTGAGAGTGTGTGCGTGTGAGAGAGAGTGTGTGTGTGAGAGAGAGTGTGTGCGTGTGAGAGAGAGTGTGTGCGTGTGAGAGAGAGTGTGTGCGTGTGAGAGAGAGTGTGTGCGTGTGAGAGAGAGTGTGTGCGTGTGAGAGAGAGTGTGTGCATGTGAGAGTGTATGTGTATGTGTGAGAGAGAGAGTGTGTGTGTGAGAGAGAGTGTGTGTGTGAGAGAGAGTGTGTGTGTGAGAGAGAGTGTGTGTGTGAGAGAGAGTGTGTGCGTGTGAGAGAGAGTGTGTGTGTGAGAGAGAGAGTGTGTGTGTGAGAGAGAGTGTGTGCATGTGAGAGTGTATGTGTATGTGTGAGAGAGAGAGTGTGTGTGAGAGAGAGTGTGTACGTGAGAAAGTGTGTGCGTGTTAGAGTGTGTGTGTGAGAGAGAGTGTGTGTGTGTGAGAGAGAGAATATGTGTGTGAGAGAGAGTGTGTGTGTGTGAGAGTGTGTGCGTGTGAGAGTGTGTGTGAGAGAGAGTGTGTGCATGTGACAGTGTGTGTGTGTGTGTGTGTGTGTGAGAGAGAGTGCGTGAGAGAGAAAGTGTGTGTGTGTGTGTGTGTGTGTTAGAGCGAGAGTGTGTGTGTGTGTGTTAGAGCGAGAGTGTGTGTGTGTGTGAGAGAGTGAGTGTGTGAGAGAGAGAGAGAGAGAGTGTGTGTGTGTGTGTGTGAGGGAGAGAGAGAGAGTGTCATAGAGGTTTACAGCATGGAAACAGGCCCTTTGGCCCCACTTGTCCATGCCGCCCTTTGTAATGAAACCCCTCAGCCAGTCCCAATTACCCACATTTGGCCCATATCCCTCTACACCCATCTTATCCATGTAACTGTCTAAACGCTTTTTAAAAGACAAAATTGTACCCGCCTCTACTACTACCTCTGGCAGCTTGTTCCAGATACTCACCACCCTGTGTGAAAAAATTGCCTCTCTGGACATGTTTGTATCTCTCCCCTCTCACCTTAAACCTATGCCCTCTAGTTTTGGACTCCCCTACCTTTGGGAAAAGATATTGACTATCTAGCTGATCTGTGCCCTCATTATTTTCGAGACCTCTATAAGGTCACCCCTCAGCCTTCTGCGCTCCAGAGAAAAAAGTCCCAGTCTATCCAGCCTCTCCTTATAACTCAAACCATCAAGTCCTGATAGCATCCTAGTAAATCTTTTCTGCACTCTTTCGAGTTTAATAATATCCTTTCTATAATGGGGTGACCAAAACTGTACACAGTATCCAAGTGTGGCCTTACCAATGTCTTGTACAACTTCAACAAGACGTCCCAACTCCTGTATTCAATGTTCTGACCAATGAAACCAAGCATGCCGAATGCCTTCTTCACCACTCTGTCCACCTGTGACTCTACTTTCAAGGACCTATGAACCCGTACCTCTAGATCTCTTTGTTCTGTAACTCTCCCCAGTGCCCTACCATTAACTGAGTAAGTCCTGCCCTGGTTCAATCGACCAAAATGTGTCACCTCACATTTATCGAAATTAAACTCCATCTGCCATTCGTCAGCCCACTGGCCCAATTGATCAAGATCCTGTTGCAATCAGAGATAACTTTCTTCACTGTCCACTATGCCACCAATCTTGGTGCCATCTGCAAACTTACTAACCATGCCTCCTATATTCTCATCCAAATCATTAATATAAATGACAAATAACAGTGGACCCAGCACCGATCCCCGAGGCACACCGCTGGTCACAGGCCTCCAGTTTGAAAAACAACTCTCTCCAACCACCCTCTGGCTTCTGTCATCAAGCCGATTTTGTATCCATTTAGCTACCTCACCCTGGATCCTGTGAGATTTAACTTTATGCAACAACCTACCATGCGGTACCTTGTCAAAGGCCTTCCTGAAGTCCATGTAGACAACATCAACTGCACTGCCCTCATCTACCTTCTTGGTTACCCCTTTAAAAAACTCAATCAAATTTGTGAGACATGATTTTCCACTCACAAAGCCATGCTGACTGTCCCGAATCAATCCTCGTGTCTCTAAATCCATGTGTCCATGTGCATAGATCTCTGAAAGTTGGCACCCAGGTTGATCGGGTTGCTAAGAAGGCGTACGGTGTGTTAGCTTTTAGTGGTAGAGGGATTGAGTTTCGGAGCCAGGAGGTCATGTTGCAACTGTACAAAACTCTGGTGCGGCCGCATTTGGAGTATTGCGTACAGTTCTGGTCGCCGCATTATAGGAAGGATGTGGAAGTGTTGGAAAGGGTGCAGAGGAGATTTACCAGGATGTTGCCTGGTATGGTGGGAAAATCGTATGAGGAAAGGCTGAGGGGCTTGAGGTTGTTTTCGTTAGAGAGAAGAAGGTTAAGAGGTGACTTAATAGAGGCATACAAGATGATCAGAGGATTAGATAGGGTGGATAGTGAGAGGCTTTTTCCTCGGATGGTGATGGCTAGCACGAGGGGACATAGCTTCAAATTGAGGGGTGATAGATATAGGACAGATGTTAGAGGTAGGTTCTTTACTCAGAGAGTAGTAAGGGCGTGGAATGCCCTGCCTGCAGCAGTAGTGGACTCGTCAACATTAAGAGCATTCAAATGGTGATTGGATAAACATATGGATGATATTGGAATAGTGTAGGTTAGATGGGCTTTAGATTGGTTTCACTGGCGCAACATCGAGGGCTGAAGGGCCTGTACTGCGCTGTAATGTTCTATGTTTTATGTTCTAAATGCCTGTAGATCCTGTCTCTCAGAATACCTTCTAAAAACGTACCCACTACAGATGTGAGGCTCACCGGCCTGTAGTTCCCAGGCTTTTCCCTGCAGCCCTTTTTAAACATAGGCCCAAAATTTGCCACCCTCCAATCTTCAGGTACCTCACCTGTGACTATCGATGATTCAAATATCTCTGCTAGGGGACCCGCAATTTCCTCCCTAGCCTCCCACAATGGCCTGGGATACATTTCATCAGGTCCCAGGGAGTTATCTACCTTGATGCGCTTGAAGACTTCCAGCACCTCTCTCTCTGTTATATATACACTCCTCAAGACATCACTATTTATTTCCAAGTTCCCCAGGCTTTTCTCAACAGTAAATACTGATGAGAAATATTCATTTAGGATCTCACCCATCCCTTGTGAATCTGCACATAGATGACCTTGTTGATCCTTAAGAGGCCCCACTCTCCCCATAGTTACTCTTTTGGCCTTTATCTATTTGTCGAATCTCTTTGGATTCTCCTTTGCCTTATCTGCCAAAACAATCTCGTGTCCCCTTTTTGCCCTCCTGATTTCTCTCAACTCTACTCCTACACTCCCTATACTCTTCAAGGGATTCACTTGATCCCAGCTACCTATGCATGTCATGTGCCTCCTTCTTCTTCTTGACCAGGGCCTCAATATCCCGCGTCATCCAGGGTTCATACTTCTACTAGCCTTACCCTTCACTCTAAGTGGGATATGTTTACCCTGAACTCTGATTAACACACTTTTGAAAGCCTCCCACTTACCAGACATCCCTTTGCCTTCCCACAGACTCCCCCAATTAACTTTTGAAAGTTCCTGCCTGATACCATCAAAATTGACCTTGCCCCAATTTAGAATGTTAACTTTTGGGCCAGACCTTTCATTCTCCATAGCTATCTTAAAACTAATAGAATGATGCGATTAGGCAAGAATTAGGGGGCATAAGTTGGGAACAGAAACTGTCAGAGAAAGGAACTAATGAAAAGTGGAACTTTTTCAAGGAACAAATACTGGATGTCCTTGATAGGTATGTCCCTGTCAGGCAGGGAGGAAATGGCCGAGTGAGGGAACCATGGTTCACAAAAGAGGTGGAATGTCTTGTGAAAAGGAAGAGGGAAGCTTATGTAGGGATGAGGAAACAAGGTTCAGATGGCTCGATTGAGGGTTACAAGTTAGCAAGGAATGAGCTGAAAAAGGGGCTTCGGAGAGCTCGGAGGGGACACGAGAAGTCCTTGGCGGGTCGGATCAAGGAAAACCCCAAGGCTTTTTACTCTTATGTGAGGAATAAAAGAATGACCAGGGTGAGGTTAGGGCCAGTCAAGGACAGTAGTGGGAACTTGTGTATGGAGTCAGTAGAGATAGGCGAGGTGATGAATGAATACTTTTCTTCAGTGTTCACCAAGGAGAGGGGCCATGTTTTTGAGGAAGAGAAGGTGTTACAGGCTAATAGGCTGGAGGAAATAGATGTTCGGAGGGAGGATGTCCTGGCAGTTTTGAATAAACTGAAGGTCGATAAGTCCCCTGGGCCTGATGAAATGTATCCTAGGATTCTTTGGGAGGCAAGGGATGAGATTGCAGAGCCTTTGGCTTTGATCTTTGGGTCCTCGCTGTCCACGGGGATGGTGCCAGAGGACTGGAGAATGGCGAATGTTGTTCCTTTGTTTAAGAAAGGGAATAGAAATGACCCTGGTAATTACAGACCAGTTAGTCTTACTTCGGTGGTTGGTAAATTGATGGAAAAGGTCCTTAGAGATGGGATTTACGACCATTTAGAAAGATGCGGATTAATCCGGGATAGTCAGCATGGATTCGTGAAGGGCAAGTCGTGCCTCACAAATTTGATAGAATTTTTTGAGGAGGT
>NW_027592564.1:10000-17500 GCF_964213995.1 Mustelus asterias | reverse complement strand
GGGGGGAGACGGGGGGGGAGACGGGGGGGGGGGGAGACGGGGGGGGAGACGGGGGGGGGAGACGGGGGGGGAGACGGGGGGGGAGACGGGGGGGGAGACGGGGGGGGAGACGGGGGGGGAGACGGGGGGGGAGACGGGGGGGGAGACGGGGGGGGGAGACGGCGGGGGAGACGGGGGGGAGACAGGGGGGGGAGACGGGGGGGGAGACGGGGGGGGGAGACGGGGGGGGAGACGGGGGGGAGACGGGGGGGAGACGAGGGGGAGGATGGGGGGGGAAATGGGGGAGACGGGGGGGGAGACGGGGGGGAGACGGGGGTTGAGACGGGTGGGGAGATGGGGAGGAGACGGGGGGGAGACGGGGGGGGGAGACGGGGGGGGGAGACGGGGGGGGAGACGGGGGGGGAGACGGGGGGGAGGATGGGGGGGGAAATGGGGGACACGGGGGGGAGACGGGGGGAGACGGGGGTTGAGACGGGTGGTGAGATGGGGAGGAGACGGGGGGGAGACGGGGGGGAGACAGGGGGGGGAGACGGGAGAGAAGACGGGAGGAGACGGGAGGAGACGGGGGGAGACGGGGGGAGACGGGGTGGATACGGGGGGGCAGGGGCGGATGGGGGCGGACGGGCGGACGGGGCGGACGGGGAGGGGACGGGGCGGACGGGGGGAGACGGGGTGGATGGGGGCGGACGGGCGGACGGGGAGGGGACGGGGCGGACGGGGGGAGACGGGGTGGATGGGGGCGGACGGGCGGACGGGGAGGGGACGGGGCGGACGGGGGAGACGGGGTGGATGGGGGCGGACGGGCGGACGGGGAGGGGACGGGGCGGACGGGGGGAGACGGGGTGGATGGGGGCGGACGGGCGGACGGGGGAGGGGACGGGGCGGACGGGGGGAGACGGGGTGGATGGGGGCGGACGGGCGGACGGGGAGGGGACGGGGCGGACGGGGGGGGGAAACGGGGGCAGACGGAGCGGACAGGGAGATGGAGCAGACAGGGGGAGATGGGGCGGACAGGGGGGAGACGGGGTGGACAGGGGGGAGACGGGGTGGACAGGGTCAGACGGAGCGGACAGGGGGACGACACCCCAGGGAGCTCAGTGTCACAGTTTCAGACAGTGCAACCTCAGCTTTGGGGGGAGTTACGTTTTGTGTGTCGTTACACAATGATCCCATCGGGGAATGGCCCCAGAAGCAGCCTCTCTCTCTGTAGCACTGAGCAGAGCCGGAGGCAGCCCAGCTACCAACCCTTTCCCCGGCTCCCATCTGGACAAAACCTTCCTGCACTCACTTCCTCAAAGCACCAATCCTTAGCAAACCATTCCAGCCATCCAGGAGTGACCAGAACTGTGGATCTTGAACCCTGCTTGAAAATCCTTCCTCGGTCTTTCCACATACATGGCCGGGATTCCCTGCCCCCCCCCTGCACCCCCCCCCCCTCCCCCCGACCCCCTCCACTCCCTCCTCCCCTTCCGCCCCACCTCCACCTAAAATGTGGTATTTCCAAACTCGATGGACTTTGTCGGGTTGGGGGTGGGTTGAGAGATAGTGATGGTGGGAGTGGTAATTAAAATGTTTGATTATGCTTAAACATCGGAATTTAAGGAGCAGGATTAGGCCATTCGGCCCCTCGAGAGCCTGCTCCACCATTCAATAACACCGTGGATGATCTCACTGTGGCCTCAACTCCACTTTCCTGTTCGTCTCTCCCCCCCCCCCACTCCACTCCATCAGCCCCGACTGACCTGATTGTCAACACGTACGCTTGTGGAATGAATTCAGTCAATAAGGTGTGTGCCAATTATTGAATTTCAGTTCCCAGTGTTGTGGCCACCCGCTAACACAGCACACTGACGTTTCAGACCCTCCCCACACTCCCGTTTAGTGGAGGCAGCTTTCGAGTCTTCAGCAATTGACTCCCACGCTGTGATCGAATCAACAGTATGTCCTTCCACCAATGAAACAGAATCTCTACAGTGCAGAAGAAGGCCATTCAGCCCATCGAGTCTGCACCGACTACAATCCCGCCCAGGCCCTATCCCCATAACCCCATTACCCTGTTAATCCCCCTGACACTAAGGGGCAATTTAACATGGCCAATCCACCTAACCTACACATCTTTGGACAATAAGAGGCAATTTAGCATGGCCAATCCACCTAACCTGCACATCTTTGGACACTAAGGGGCAATTTAACATGGCCAATCCACCTAACCTACACATCTTTGGACAATAAGAGGCAATTTAGCATGGCCAATCCACCTAACCTACACATCTTTGGACACTAAGGGGCAATTTAACATGGCCAATCCACCTAACCTACACATCTTTGGACACTAAGGGACAATTTAGCATGGCCAATCCCCCTAACCTACACATCTTTGGACACTAAGGGGCAATTTAACATGGCCAATCCACCTAACCTACACATCTTTGGACACTAAGGGACAATTTAGCATGGCCAATCCACCTAACCTGCACATCTTTGGACACTAAGGGACAATTTAGCATGGCCAATCCCCCTAACCTACACATCTTTGGACACTAAGGGGCAATTTAACATGGCCAATCCACCTAACCTACACATCTTTGGACAATAAGAGGCAATTTAGCATGGCCAATCCACCTAACCTACACATCTTTGGACACTAAGGGGCAATTTAGCATGGCCAATCCCCCTAATCTACACATCTTTGGACACTAAGGGGCAATTTAGCATGGCCAATCCCCCTAACCTACACATCTTTGGACACTAAGGGGCAATTTAGCATGGCCAATCCACCTAACCTGCACATCTTTGGACACTAAGGGGCAATTTAGCATGGCCAATCCACCTAACCTGCACATCTTTGGACACTAAGGGGCAATTTAGCATGGCCAATCCACCTAACCTGCACATCTTTGGACACTAAGGGGCAATTTAGCATGGCCAATCCCCCTCACCTACACATCTTTGGACACTAAGGGGCAATTTAGCATGGCCAATCCCCCTAACCTACACATCTTTGGACACTAAGGGGCAATTTAGCATGGCCAATCCACCTAACCTGCACATCTTTGGACAATTACCTTGGCGTGTTTCTGTTTGCAAGTTGCTCTCTAACATTGACAATTCATCATTCAGCCTTCCCACAAAATCTGCCCTTTTCCAATTGTTGATCCTCTGGGATCAGAATGGGGATGGGATCTCGATCACGCGGGGGGTATCTTTTATCAAACAGAACCAGACCGCTACTTGGAGAAGTGATCAGAAGGAGCTAAATCGTTCAGACTGCCTGGGGTTGAACGCTGGCGTATCCCCGTACGGAACAGGCCAGTTTACCAGGGTATACGTCACTCCTCCCGACATGCTGATGGCTTCACTCACCTTCATCCTCCGATACATCCAGGATTTCATCCACGGTCTCAGGAAAGCTCAGCCTGTGTTTTTCTGTGATTGTCTGTGAGGAAAACACAGAGGGCGGTGTTAATTTTACTTAATATATTCCTTCATGGGACATGGGCGTCGCTGGCTGGGCCAACATTTATTGCCCATCCCTAGTCTTCCGAGGTCATTTAAGAGTCAACCACATTGCTGTGGCTCTGGAGTCACATGTAGGCCAGACCGGGTAAGGACGGCAGATTTCCTTCCCTAAAGGAAGTTAGTGAACCAGATGGGTGTTTCCGACAATCGACAATGGTTTCACGGTCATTAGTAGATTCTTAATTCCAGATTTTTTAACTTGAATTCAAATTCCACTATCTGCTGTGGCGGGATTCGAACCCAGATCCCCAGAACATTAGCTGAGTTTCTGGATTAAGGTGATGTTAGTGTACCTTTGAGAGATTTCGTTTTTAATCCTGATCTCTGCAGCTCTCACAGTCAGTGTTGACGGGCTGACTATGATGAATCCTTTTATTGCTCCTGAAGTGGTTTAAATGGGGTTGTTTGTGTTTACTCTGGGATTAGTTTTACGATCCTCTATTGTTAGGAGGATGGTCACGTGTTTCTGCACAGTTATTTTCCAGTTTGGAGTTGCAGGTTTGAGTTTTAGTTTCAGAAGGGACAGCAAGCTAAAAAGAAGTGTTTTCCCTCTCTCCCTGTTGTTTTGAAAATTCTATTGGTTCGCTGAAAACAAGATCTTGTTTTCCTGATGTGTGAGAATCTGCTGTTGTTGGGGGCTGGATCAGAGTCTATCTGGTGTTTTGGGAAGCTGTCTTGTCTTCAAACTGCTCAGAGTGAATCCAGAGAACTGCAGACTTCAACCAAAGGACTCAATTTCTTGTATCACGTGAGCAGTAGTCTGTGCTGTGTTAAACCTGTGAAAAGGGTGTTTTGTCTGTGGGATTGGTTTGATTGGAACATTGTAGAGATATTCGCGAAGGGTGAAACATTATAATGATTGTCTGTTTCTTGTTTGTAAAAGTTCTTGCTAATTTTCTGACTGTACATGTTGACTATATTCCTAAATAAACTGTGTTTGATAAAAGCTCCCTGGTGGGTCACTGGAATCATACCTGAAGTGGAACATCTCATGTTTATCCTGGCCAAGTTCAAGATGCAAAACTTATGATCCAGGCGGGCTTCATAAAACACTTTCTGACCTGAACCGTAACAATGGGGTCCCGGGTTCGAATCCCGCCACGGCAGATGGTGGAATTTGAATTCAATTAAAAAAACTCCAGAATTGAGAATCTACTGATGAAACCATTGTCGGAAAAACCCATCTGGTTCACTAATGTTCCTTTAGGGAAGGAAATCTGCCGTCCTTACCCGGTCTGGCCTACATGTGACTCCAAAGCCACAGCAATGTGGTTGACTCTTAAATGACCTCGGGCAACTAGGGATGGGCAATAAATGCTGGCCCAGCCAGCGACGCCCATGGCCCACAAATGAATAAAACAAACGCCATTGTTGGGAGGTTAGGGATGAGTGGGACTTCGACTCGATACAATTCTTTTCAACGGCCTGCCTCCCAGCTCTTGGTGGAGACGATGGGCTATTTGACTGCAGCGTGCTTCACAGCCGAGCCCAATAGACCCGGCCTCACACAGCATCCAGCCGGCAGCCCGTGCCATCAGGAATGGCCTTGGCTCCTTTCCCGGCCGAGCCATGTGCCGCCTTCCAATTGGGTTCCCACTGGTGAATATCACACAGGGCAGGACGTAACAGGACTGGATGCTTCAGCTGGGCATCGGGTCAACCTGAGGGACTTGACACGGTTCAAAGCAGCAATGTCAGGAAAGGGCAGAGATACCCGTCAGATAGGAACTCTGTTCCCTCGATGTGCCCACACACCAGGGATGCTTAAAACAACCCCCCCCAGTCCCCCACGCCCCCACACACAAATAGCTTTGAACACGATCTATTCTCTCTCCCTCATCCAGCTGCACGCTCCACACCATAGAATTTATTGGAAGATCAGAGAATCCCTCCTGTGCAGAAAGAGGCCATTCAGCCCATTGAGACTGCGCCAACAACAATCCCACCCTATCCCCCATAACCCCATGTATTCACCCTAGCTAGTTCCCCTGACATTAAGGGGCAATTTAGCATGGCCAATCCACCTAACCTATACATTTTTGGACACTAAGGGGCAATTTAGCATGGCCAATCCATCTAACCTATACATCTTTGGACACTAAGGGGCAATTTAGCATGGCCAATCCACCTAACCTGCACATCTTTGGACACTAAGGGGCAATTTAGCATGGCCAATCCACCTAACCTACACATCTTTGGACACTAAGGGGCAATTTAGCATGGCCAATCCATCTAACCTATACATCTTTGGACACTAAGGGGCAATTTAGCATGGCCAATCCACCTAACCGGCACATCTTTGGACACTAAGGGGCAATTTAGCATGGCCAATCCACCTAACCTATACATCTTTGGACACTAAGGGGCAATTTAGCATGGCCAATCCATCTAACCTATACATCTTTGGACACTAAGGGGCAATTTAGCATGGCCAATCCACCTAACCTGCACATCTTCGGACACTAAGGGGCAATTTAGCATGGCCAATCCACCAAACCCATACATCTTTGGACACTAAGGGGCAATTTAACATGGCCAATCCACCAAACCTATACATCTTTGGACACTAAGGGGCAATTTAGCATGGCTAATCCACCTAAGCTACACATCTTTGGACAGTAAGGGGCAATTTAGCATGGCCAATCCACCTAACCTACACATCTTTGGACATTAAGGGGCAATTTAGCACGGCCAATCCACCAAACCTATACATCTTTGGACACGAAGGGGCAATTTAACACGGCCAATCCACCTAACCTACACATCTTTGGACACTAAGGGGCAATTTAGCATGGCCAATCCACCTAACTTACACATCTTTGGACACGAAGGGGCAATTTAGCATGGGCAATCCATCAAACCTACACATCTTTGGACACTAAGGGGCAATTTAGCATGGCCAATCCACCTAACCAGCACATCTTTGCACTGTGGGAGGAAACCGGAGCACCCGGAGGAAACCCTCGTGGACACGGGGAGAATGTTTAGACTCCGTGAAGATAGATACCTGAGGCCGGAATTGAACCCGGGTCCCTGGCTCTGTGAGGCAGCAGTGCTGACCACTGTGCCACCCTACCCCACTGTGACAGGATTAACAGAGATATCCACGCGGGGAATATAGAGCAGTCAGTCCTGATCACACTTACCGTGCTGATGGCTTCATTAGTAACGATCTTTAAGACGTCCGTCACGGAGATGTAGCCCAGTCTCTTTGCAATGGCGAGTGCCGTGCTGCCATTCTGTAAGGGAAGCCGGGACGTTACTCAGCATCAAGAACACAGGGAGCCAGTGATCGGAACCGGCTGCACATCTCAACAACAGCGAACTGGAAAAGCATCCCTTTCCTCTCTCACACTTCGCTGCCCAGTCTGTCCCGCTCTCTTGAGGAGGTTGTCTCGTGACTGTCTGGGCACCGCACACTCCTCACTCCAGTAGCGTGTTGTTGATTGGTCATCACTGGCCTTTATTCACATTCAAGCTTATTTATTGGTGTCACAAGTAAGGCTTACATTAACACTGCAATGAAGTTACTGTGAAAATCCCCCCAGTCGTCACACTCCGGCGCCTGTTCGGGTTACACTGAGGGAGAATTTAGCTCCTAACCAACACGTCTTTCGGACTGTGGGAGGAAACCGGAGCACCCGGAGGAAACCCACGCAGACACGGGGAGAATGTGCAGACTCCACACAGACAGTGACCCAAGGCTGGGAATCAAACCCGGGTCCCTGGCGCTGTGAGGCAGCAGTGCCGCCCCAGCAAAGTTGCACAACATTCAGCACCCGACTCTCCTCCTCTTCCGCCCTGTGTGCCTGACTGCAGAGCGATCGGGAGCAGGTATCTGGCGCAGCAATTGGCTTCCTGAATCCAGGTACACTGAGCCTCATTGTACGGCTGCCCAGCAGAGCGCGGTACGATCGAATGACAAATCTCCTACTCTCTGCAGCCCAGCTCCCCATTTCTGTCATCAGCTGGGACACCGGG
>NW_027592563.1:0-45000 GCF_964213995.1 Mustelus asterias | reverse complement strand
ATTCGGCCCATTGAGTCTGCACCAACCACAATCCCACCCAGGCCCTGAGCCCTGTCACCCCCACGTATTTATGTAACCAAAGAAAGGTTTACCAGGCTGATTCCTGGGATGGCAGGTCTGTCATATGAGGAGAGACTAAGTGGGTTCGGATTATATTCACTGGAGTTTAGAAGAGTGAGAGGGGATCTCATAGAAACTTATAAAATTCTAACAGGGTTAGACAGGGTAGATTCAGAAAGAATGTTCCCGATGGTGGGGGGAGTCCAGAACTAGGGGTCAGAGTTTGAGGATAAGGGGGAAACCTTTTAGGACTGAGGTGAGGAGAAATTTCTTCACCCAGAGGGTGGTGAATGTGTGGAATTCACTCCCACAGAAAGTAGTTGAGGCCAAAACGTTGTGTGATTTCAGGAAGAAATTAGATTTCGCTGTTGGGGCGAAAGGGATCGAGGGATATGGGGGGAAGGGGGGGGTCAGGATATTGGATTGGATGATCAGCCGTGATCAGAATGAATGGCGGGGCAGTCTGGAAGGGCCGAATGGCCTCCTCCTGCTTCTAGTTTCGATGATTTTAGGTACCAGCGCCCTCTTCAGATTCCAGAGTGAAATAGCGGTCAGTGAGTGGGACTCCTGGTGTCTCCTTCCTGTGTGAGCTGCGTGTACGTTCTGGACTATCTGCTGGTCACCCATTGCCACCTCTCGGAGGGTGCTAGCCACGGTCACCCCCAGCCTCACTGATACACATCGGTGTCTCCAGCTGCTTCTCCAACTCCAAAACCCAGAGCTCCACTTTCTGCAGCTGGGAACACGTCCTCCAGGGGAGGTCATCCAGGACAGGGACAGCGTCCAGGACTTCCCACGTATGACAGGATGCACATCCTGCTCAGCTGTCCTTATTTCAAAGCATCGTGAATGTAGCCCAATCCATCACACAAACCAGCCTCCCATCCATTGACTCTGTCTACACTTCCCGCTGCCTCGGGGAAAAGCAGCCAGCATAATCAAGGACCCCCCCACACACCCCGGACATTTCTCTTCCACCTTCTTCCGTCGGGAAAAAGATACAAAAGTCTGAGGTCACGGACCGACCGACTCAAGAACAGCTTCTTCCCTGCTGCTGTCAGACTTTTGAATGGACCGACCTCGCATTAAGTTGATCTTTCTCTACACCCCTAGCTATGACTGTAACACTACATTCTGCACCCTCTCCTTTCCTTCTCTATGAATGGTATGCTGTCTGTACAGCGCGCAAGAAACAATACTTTTCACTGTATCCCAATACATGTGACAATAATAAATCAAATCACCTGAAATGTTTTAAATTTACAATTAAGGCCTCAGACTGGAACAAATCGAGTTTGAGTTAAATAAATAACACTTGACAGCATGAAGAACATGTTTCTGTTAGCTTCAGCTCACAGAGAGAGAGACAGAGAGAGAGACAGAGAGAGAGACAGAGAGAGGAGAGAGAGAGAGAGAGACAGAGAGAGAGAGAGACAGAGAGAGAGACAGAGAGAGGGAGAGAGAGACAGAGAGAGAGACAGAGAGAGAGAGAGAGACAGAGAGAGAGAGACAGAGAGAGAGGGACAGAGAGAGAGAGACAGAGAGAGACAGAGAGAGAGACAGAGAGAGAAACAGAGAGAGAGAGAGACAGAGAGACAGAGAGAGAGACAGAGAGAGAGAGGGACAGAGAGAGAGACAGAGAGAGAGAGAGAGACAGAGAGAGAGAGAAGGTTTGAGTGCAGCAGAAAGCGAGCGAGGTGTTGAAAGTGCGAGTGAACCAAAAGACAGTAACTCGAGCGTGGTGTGTGCACACGTGTGCGTTGCGTGTGTCACAATCTGTGCATGTGCTTAGCATGTTGCACCCTTCAGAAAGTGCCTGATACGGAGTGACGGAGCTGGAGGGAGCAGGGATCAGGTCACAGGCTGCATGTAGAGGGTTCAGGGTGGGCAAGGGGAACCCAAAACAACCCTGCCCCTCCTGTCCGCTGCCAGCCCTGCCCCTCCTGTCCGCTGCCAGCCCTGCCCCTCCTGTCCGCTGCCAGCCCTGCCCCTCCTGTCCGCTGCCAGCCCTGCCCCTCCTGTCCGCTGCCAGCCCTGCCCCTCCTGTCCGCTGCCAGCCCTGCCCCTCCTGTCCGCTGCCAGCCCTGCCCCTCCTGTCCGCTGCCAGCCCTGCCCCTCCTGTCCGCTGCCAGCCCTGCCCCTCCTGTCCGCTGCCAGCCCTGCCCCTCCTGTCCGCTGCCAGCCCTGCCCCTCCTGTCCGCTGCCAGCCCTGCCCCTCCTGTCCGCTGCCAGCCCTGTCCCTCCTGTCCGCTGCCAGCCCTGCCCCTCCTGTCCGCTGCCAGCCCTGCCCCTCCTGCCGCTGCCAGCCCTGCCCCTCCCGCTGACGGACCTGCCCCTCCTGTCCGGTGCCAGCCCTGCCCCTCCTGCTGCCGGCCCTGCCCCTCCTGTCCGCTGCCAGCCCTGCCCCTCCCGCTGCCGGCCCTGCCCCTCCTGTCCGCTGCCAGCCCTGCCCCTCCCGCTGCCAGCCCTGCCCCTCCTGTCCGCTGCCAGCCCTGCCCCTCCTGTCCGCTGCCAGCCCTGTCCCTCCTATCCGCTGCCAGCCCTGCCCCTCCTGCCGCTGCCAGCCCTGCCCCTCCTGTCCGGTGCCAGCCCTGCCCCTCCCGCTGCCGGCCCTGCCCCTCCTGTCCGCTGCCAGCCCTGCCCCTCCCGCTGCCAGCCCTGCCCCTCCTGTCTGCTGCCAGCCCTGCCCCTCCTGTCCGCTGCCAGCTCTGCCCCTCCTGTCCGCTGCCAGCCCTGCCCCTCCCGCTGCCAGCCCTGCCCCTCCCGCTGCCGGCCCTGCCCCTCCCGCTGCCGGCCCTGCCCCTCCCACTGCCGGCCCTGCCCCTCCTGTCCGCTGCCAGCTCTGCCCTCCCGCTGCCAGCCCTGCCCCTCCCGCTGCCGGCCCTGCCCCTCCTGTCTGCTGCCAGCTCTGCCCCTCCCGCTGCCAGCCCTGCCCCTCCCGCTGCCAGCCCTGCCCCTCCCGCTGCCAGCCCTGCCCCTCCCGCTGCCAGCCCTGCCCCTCCCGCTGCCAGCCCTGCCCCGCCCGCTGCCGGCCCTGCCCCTCCTGTCCGCTGCCAGCTCTGCCCCTCCCGCTGCCAGCTCTGCCCCTCCTGTCCGCTGCCAGCCCTGCCCCTCCCGCTGCCAGCTCTGCCCCTACTGTCCGCTGCCCGGTCTGCCCCTCCCGCTGCCCGCTCTGCCCCTCCCGCTGCCCGTTCTGCCCCTCCCGCTGCCAGCCCTGCCCCTCCCGCTGCCAGCCCAGCCCCTCCCGCTGCCAACCCTGCCCCTCCCGCTGCCAACCCTGCCCCTCCCGCTGCCAACCCTGCCCCTCCCGCTGCCAACCCTGCCCCTCGCGCTGCCAGCCCTGCCCCTCCCGCTGCCAGCCCTGCCCCTCCCGCTGCCAGCCCTGCCCCTCCTGTCCGCTGCCAGCCCTGCCCCTCCCGCTGCCAGCTCTGCCCCTCCCGCTGCCAGCTCTGCCCCTCCCGCTGCCAGCCCTGCTTCACTGAGAGGTGGTTATGTTTGGAAGAAATGGCCTCAGGTATTTTGGTTAATTATCGCTTGTGTTGGACAGACAGTTACAACTGTCAGCGTATCATTAAGCTGCTGCTGACAGTTAGTTATGTAAATATTAGGATCATTGAGGCAGACATTAGAACAGAAACACTCAGAGAATTTCACTAAAGCTGCAAACTCGACAAAGGACCCGTTACAGCAAAACTGCTGTTCGACAGACAGCAAATCGACCCAAATAAACCACAGCCCGATTTACCCAACATCACTTCACACACTGCCTTTAATAATAAAACCCTCTGACAATGCGGCACTCCCTCAGCACTGACCCTCTGACAGTGCGGCACTCCCTCAGCACTGACCCTCTGACAGTGCGGCACTCCCTCAGCACTGACCCTCTGACAGTGCGGCACTCCCTCAGCACTGACCCTCTGACAGTGCGGCACTCCCTCAGTACTGACCCTCTGACAGTGCGGCACTCCCTCAGTACTGACCCTCTGACAGTGCGGCACTCCCTCAGCACTGACCCTCTGACAGTGCGGCACTCCCTCAGCACTGACCCCCTGACAGTGCAGCACTCCCTCAGCACTGACCCCCTGACAGTGCAGCACTCCCTCAGCACTGACCCTCTGACAGTGCGGCACTTTCTCAGCACTGACCCTCTGACAGTGCGGCACTCCCTCAGCACTGACCCTCTGACAGTGCGGCACTCTCTCAGCACTGACCCTCTGACAGTGCGGCACTCCCTCAGCACTGACCCTCTGACAGTGCGGCACTCCCTCAGCACTGACCCTCAGACAGTGCGGCACTCCCTCAGCACTGACCCTCTGACAGTGCGGCACTCCCCCAGTACTGACTCTCTGACAGTGCGGCACTCCCTCAGCACTGACCCTCTGACAGTGCGGCACTCCCTCAGCACTGACCCTCAGACAGTGCGGCACTCCCTCAGCACTGACCCTCTGACAGTGCGGCACTCCCTCAGCACTGACCCTCTGACAGTGCGGCACTACCTCAGCACTGACCCTCAGACAGTGCGGCACTCCCTCAGCACTGACCCTCTGACAGTGCGGCACTCCCTCAGCACTGACCCTCTGACAGTGCGGCACTCCCTCAGCACTGACCCTCTGACAGTGCGGCACTCCCTCAGCACTGACCCTCTGACAGTGCGGCACTCCCTCAGCACTGACCCTCAGACAGTGCGGCACTCCCTCAGCACTGACCCTCTGACAGTGCGGCACTCCCTCAGTACTGACCCTCAGACAGTGCGGCACTCCCTCAGCACTGACCCTCTGACAGTGCGGCACTCCCTCAGTACTGACCCTCAGACAGTGCGGCACTCCCTCAGCACTGACCCTCTGACAGTGCGGCACTCCCTCAGCACTGACCCTCTGACAGTGCGGCACTCCCCCAGTACTGACTCTCTGACAGTGCGGCACTCCCTCAGTACTGACCCTCTGACAGTGCGGCACTCCCTCAGCACTGACCCTCTGACAGTGCGGCACTCCCTCAGCACTGACCCTCTGACAGTGCGGCACTCCCTCAGCACTGACCCTCTGACAGTGCGGCACTCCCTCAGTACTGATCCTCTGACAGTGCGGCACTCCCTCAGCACTGATCCTCTGACAGTGCGGCACTCCCTCAGTACTGACTCTCTGACAGTGCGGCACTCCCTCAGCACTGACCCTCTGACAGTGCGGCACTCCCTCAGTACTGATCCTCTGACAGTGCGGCACTCCCTCAGCACTGATCCTCTGACAGTGCGGCACTCCCTCAGCACTGACCCTCTGACAGTGCGGCACTCCCTCAGCACTGACCCTCTGACAGTGCGGCACTCCCTCAGCACTGACCCTCTGACAGTGCGGCACTCCCTCAGCACTGACCCTCTGACAGTGCGGCACTCCCTCAGCACTGACCCTCTGACAGTGCGGCACTCCCTCAGCACTGACCCTCTGACAGTGCGGCACTCCCTCAGCACTGACCCTCTGACAGTGCGGCACTCCCTCAGCACTGACCCTCTGACAGTGCGGCACTCCCTCAGCACTGACCCTCTGACAGTGCGGCACTCCCTCAGCACTGACCCTCTGACAGTGCGGCACTCCCTCAGCACTGACCCTCTGACAGTGCGGCACTCCCTCAGCACTGACCCTCAGACAGTGCGGCACTCCCTCAGCACTGACCCTCTGACAGTGCGGCACTCCCTCAGCACTGACCCTCTGACAGTGCGGCACTCCCTCAGCACTGACCCTCAGACAGTGCGGCACTCCCTCAGCACTGACCCTCTGACAGTGCGGCACTCCCTCAGCACTGACCCTCTGACAGTGCGGCACTCTCTCAGCACTGACCCTCTGACAGTGCGGCACTCCCTCAGCACTGACCCTCTGACAGTGCGGCACTCCCTCAGCACTGACCCTCTGACAGTGCGGCACTCCCTCAGCACTGACCCTCAGACAGTGCGGCACTCCCTCAGCACTGACCCTCTGACAGTGCGGCACTCCCTCAGTACTGACCGTCAGACAGTGCGGCACTCCCTCAGCACTGACCCTCTGACAGTGCGGCACTCCCTCAGTACTGACCCTCAGACAGTGCGGCACTCCCTCAGCACTGACCCTCTGACAGTGCGGCACTCCCTCAGCACTGACCCTCTGACAGTGCGGCACTCCCCCAGTACTGACTCTCTGACAGTGCGGCACTCCCTCAGTACTGACCCTCTGACAGTGCGGCACTCCCTCAGCACTGACCCTCTGACAGTGCGGCACTCCCTCAGCACTGACCCTCTGACAGTGCGGCACTCCCTCAGCACTGACCCTCTGACAGTGCGGCACTCCCTCAGTACTGATCCTCTGACAGTGCGGCACTCCCTCAGCACTGATCCTCTGACAGTGCGGCACTCCCTCAGTACTGACTCTCTGACAGTGCGGCACTCCCTCAGCACTGACCCTCTGACAGTGCGGCACTCCCTCAGTACTGATCCTCTGACAGTGCGGCACTCCCTCAGCACTGATCCTCTGACAGTGCGGCACTCCCTCAGCACTGACCCTCTGACAGTGCGGCACTCCCTCAGCACTGACCCTCTGACAGTGCGGCACTCCCTCAGCACTGACCCTCTGACAGTGCGGCACTCCCTCAGCACTGACCCTCTGACAGTGCGGCACTCCCTCAGCACTGACCCTCTGACAGTGCGGCACTCCCTCAGCACTGACCCTCTGACAGTGCGGCACTCCCTCAGCACTGACCCTCTGACAGTGCGGCACTCCCTCAGCACTGACCCTCTGACAGTGCGGCACTCCCTCAGCACTGACCCTCTGACAGTGCGGCACTCCCTCAGCACTGACCCTCTGACAGTGCGGCACTCCCTCAGCACTGACCCTCTGACAGTGCGGCACTCCCTCAGCACTGACCCTCTGACAGTGCGGCACTCCCTCAGCACTGACCCTCTGACAGTGCGGCACTCCCTCAGCACTGACCCTCTGACAGTGCGGCACTCCCTCAGCACTGACCCTCTGACAGTGCGGCACTCCCTCAGCACTGACCCTCTGACAGTGCGGCACTCCCTCAGCACTGACCCTCTGACAGTGCGGCACTCCCTCAGCACTGACCCTCTGACAGTGCGGCACTCCCTCAGCACTGACCCTCTGACAGTGCGGCGCTCCCTCAGCACTGTCGTCAGCCCCTTCCCCAGCCTGTTACACAGGAACAGGAGGAGGCCATTCAGCCCCTTCTCCAGCCTGTTACACAGGAACAGGAGGAGGCCATTCAGCCCCTTCTCCAGCCTGTTACACAGGAACAGGAGGAGGCCCCATTCAGCCCCTTCTCCAGCCGGTTACACAGGAACAGGAGGAGGCCCCATTCAGCCCCTTCTCCAGCCTGTTACACAGGAACAGGAGGAGGCCATTCAGCCCCTTCTCCAGCCTGTTACACAGGAACAGGAGGAGGCCCCATTCAGCCCCTTCTCCAGCCTGTTACACAGGAACAGGAGGAGGCCATTCAGCCCCTTCTCCAGCCTGTTACACAGGAACAGGAGGAGGCCATTCAGCCCCTTCTCCAGCCTGTTACACAGGAACAGGAGGAGGCCATTCAGCCCCTTCTCCAGCCTGTTACACAGGAACAGGAGGAGGCCCCATTCAGCCCCTTCTCCAGCCTGTTACACAGGAACAGGAGGAGGCCCCATTCAGCCCCTTCTCCAGCCTGTTACACAGGAACAGGAGGAGGCCCCATTCAGCCCCTTCTCCAGCCTGTTACACAGGAACAGGAGGAGGCCATTCAGCCCCTTCTCCAGCCTGTTACACAGGAACAGGAGGAGGCCATTCAGCCCCTTCTCCAGCCTGTTACACAGGAACAGGAGGAGGCCCCATTCAGCCCCTTCTCCAGCCTGTTACACAGGAACAGGAGGAGGCCATTCAGCACCTTCTCCAGCCTGTTACACAGGAACAGGAGGAGGACATTCAGCCCCTTCTCCAGCCTGTTACACAGGAACAGGAGGAGGCCATTCAGCCCCTTCTCCAGCCTGTTACACAGGAACAGGAGAAGGCCCCATTCAGCCCCTTCTCCAGCCTGTTACACAGGAACAGGAGGAGGCCATTCAGCCCCTTCTCCAGCCTGTTACACAGGAACAGGAGGAGGCCATTCAGCCCCTTCTCCAGCCTGTTACACAGGAACAGGAGGAGGCCCCATTCAGCCCCTTCTCCAGCCTGTTACACAGGAACAGGAGGAGGCCCCATTCAGCCCCTTCTCCAGCCTGTGACACAGGAACAGGAGGAGGCCCTTCAGCCCCTTCTCCAGCCTGTTACACAGGAACAGGAGGAGGCCATTCAGCCCCTTCTCCAGCCTGTTACACAGGAACAGGAGGAGGCTCCATTCCGCAAGCCTTGATTCTGTGCCCTTTAATCTTGCTTCACCAACAAGTATCATAAGTTTCGCACAGGATCCACAGCTTGACAAATGTCAGAGGTCAAATCTCCCTGTTTTCCGCTGGCATTCTGTGAGGGAATGTTTTCTGTCTTCACCCCGGGGAACAGCCTGGTCGGCTGGTGTGGAAACTATCCTACTTTGTTCCCGAGTCCCAACCTTCTCCTCTGTCCCCATCTCCTGGCTGGTTACAGCATATCATCACAGACTGGATATCACAGTGTCTCAGTCCCCCCTCTCTCTCTCAGGGAGATATCTGTACACTGACTGGTGTCTCTCAGTCCCCTCTCTCTCTCTCAGGGAGATATCTGTACACTGACTGGTGTCTCTCAGTCCCCTCTCTCTCTCTCTCAGGGAGATATCTGTACACTGACTGGTGTCTCTCAGTCCCCTCTCTCTCTCTCAGGGAGATATCTGTACACTGACTGGTGTCTCTCAGTCCCCTCTCTCTCTCTCAGGGAGATATCTGTACACTGACTGGTGTCTCTCAGTCCCCTCTCTCTCTCTCAGGGAGATATCTGTACACTGACTGGTGTCTCTCAGTCCCCTCTCTCTCTCTCAGGGAGATATCTGTACACTGACTGGTGTCTCTCAGTCCCCTCTCTCTCTCAGGGAGATATCTGTACACTGACTGGTGTCTCTCAGTCCCCTCTCTCTCTCTCTCTCTCAGGGAGATATCTGTACACTGACTGGTGTCTCTCAGTCCCCTCTCTCTCTCTCTCAGGGAGATATCTGTACACTGACTGGTGTCTCTCAGTCCCCTCTCTCTCTCTCTCAGGGAGATATCTGTACACTGACTGGTGTCTCTCAGTCCCCTCTCTCTCTCAGGGAGATATCTGTACACTGACTGGTGTCTCTCAGTCCCCTCTCTCTCTCTCTCAGGGAGATATCTGGACACTGACTGGTGTCTCTCAGTCCCCTCTCTCTCTCTCTCAGGGAGATATCTGTACACTGACTGGTGTCTCTCAGTCCTCTCTCTCTCTCTCTCAGGGAGATATCTGTACACTGACTGGTGTCTCTCAGTCCTCTCTCTCTCTCTCTCAGGGAGATATCTGTACACTGACTGGTGTCTCTCAGTCCTCTCTCTCTCTCAGGGAGATATCTGTACACTGACTGGTGTCTCTCAGTCCCCTCTCTCTCTCAGGGAGATATCTGTACACTGACTGGTGTCTCTCAGTCCCCCCTCTCTCTCAGGGAGATATCTGTACACTGATTGGTGTCTCTCAGTCCTCTCTCTCTCTCTCAGGGAGATATCTGTACACTGACTGGTGTATCTCAGTCCTCTCTCTCTCTCTCTCTCAGGGAGATATCTGTACACTGACTGGTGTCTCTCAGTCCCCTCTCTCTCTCTCAGGGAGATATCTGTACACTGACTGGTGTCTCTCAGTCCCCTCTCTCTCTCTCAGGGAGATATCTGTACACTGATTGGTGTCTCTCAGTCCTCTCTCTCTCTCTCAGGGAGATATCTGTACACTGACTGGTGTCTCTCAGTCCCCCCTCTCTCTCTCTCAGGGAGATATCTGTACACTGACTGGTGTCTCTCAGTCCCCTCTCTCTCTCAGGGAGATATCTGTACACTGACTGGTGTCTCTCAGTCCCCCCCCCTCTCTCTCAGGGAGATATCTGTACACTGACTGGTGTCTCTCAGTCCCCCCTCTCTCTCTCTCTCAGGGAGATATCTGTACACTGACTGGTGTCTCTCAGTCCCCTCTCTCTCTCTCTCAGGGAGATATCTGTACACTGACTGGTGTCTCTCAGTCCCCTCTCTCTCTCTCTCAGGGAGATATCTGTACACTGACTGGTGTCTCTCAGTCCCCTCTCTCTCTCTCAGGGAGATATCTGTACACTGACTGGTGTCTCTCAGTCCTCTCTCTCTCAGGGAGATATCTGTACACTGACTGGTGTCTCTCAGTCCCCTCTCTCTCTCTCTCAGGGAGATATCTGTACACTGACTGGTGTCTCTCAGTCCTCTCTCTCTCTCTCAGGGAGATATCTGTACACTGACTGGTGTCTCTCAGTCCCCTCTCTCTCTCTCTCAGGGAGATATCTGTACACTGACTGGTGTCTCTCAGTCCTCTCTCTCTCAGGGAGATATCTGTACACTGACTGGTGTCTCTCAGTCCCCCCTCTCTCTCTCAGGGAGATATCTGTACACTGACTGGTGTCTCTCAGTCCCCTCTCTCTCTCAGGGAGATATCTGTACACTGACTGGTGTCTCTCAGTCCCCTCTCTCTCTCTGGGAGATATCTGTACACTGACTGGTGTCTCTCAGTCCCCTCTCTCTCTCAGGGAGATATCTGTACACTGACTGGTGTCTCTCAGTCCCCTCTCTCTCTCTCTCTCTCAGGGAGATATCTGGACACTGACTGGTGTCTCTCAGTCCCCTCTCTCTCTCTCTCTCTCAGGGAGATATCTGTACACTGACTGGTGTCTCTCAGTCCTCTCTCTCTCTCTCAGGGAGATATCTGTACACTGACTGGTGTCCCTCAGTCCCCTCTCTCTCTCAGGGAGATATCTGTACACTGACTGGTGTCTCTCAGTCCTCCCTCTCTCTCTCAGAGAGATATCTGTACACTGACTGGTGTCTCTCAGTCCCCTCCCTCTCTCTCTCAGGGAGATATCTGTACACTGACTGGTGTCTCTCAGTCCCCTCTCTCTCTCAGGGAGATATCTGTACACTGACGGGTGTCTCTCAGTCCCCTCTCTCTCTCTCTCAGGGAGATATCTGTACACTGACTGGTGTCTCTCAGTCCCCTCTCTCTCTCTCTCAGGGAGATATCTGTACACTGACTGGTGTCTCTCAGTCCCCTCTCTCTCTGTCAGGGAGATATCTGTACACTGACGGGTGTCTCTCAGTCCCCTCTCTCTCTCTCTCAGGGGGATATCTGTACACTGACTGGTGTCCCTCAGTCCCCCCTCTCTCTCTCAGGGAGATATCTGTACACTGACTGTTGTATCTCAGTCCCCTCTCTCTCTCTCTCTCTCAGGGAGATATCTGGACACTGACTGGTGTCCCTCAGTCCCCTCTCTCTCTCAGGGAGATATCTGTACACTGACTGGTGTCTCTCAGTCCTCCCTCTCTCTCTCAGGGAGATATCTGTACACTGACTGGTGTCTCTCAGTCCCCTCTCTCTCTCTCTCTCAGGGAGATATCTGTACACTGACTGGTGTCTCTCAGTCCCCTCTCTCTCTGTCAGGGAGATATCTGTACACTGACTGGTATCTCTCAGTCCCCTCTCTCTCTCTCAGGGAGATATCTGTACACTGACTGGTGTCTCTCAGTCCCCTCTCTCTCTCTCAGGGAGATATCTGTGCACTGAGTGGTATCTCTCAGTCCTCTCTCTCTCTCTCAGGGAGATACCTGTACACTGACTGGTGTCTCTCAGTCCCCCCTCTCACTCTCTCAGAGAGATATCTGCACACTGACTGGTGTCTCTCAGTCCCCTCTCTCTCTCTCTCTCAGGGAGATATCTGTACACTGACTGGTGTCTCTCAGTCCCCTCTCTCTCAGGGAGATATCTGTACACTGACTGGTGTCTCTCAGTCCCCTCTCTCTCAGGGAGATATCTGTACACTGACTGGTGTCTCTCAGTCCCCTCTCTCTCTCTCAGGGAGATATCTGTACACTGATTGGTGTCTCTCAGTCCTCTCTCTCTCTCTCAGGGAGATATCTGTACACTGACTGGTGTCTCTCAGTCCCCCCTCTCTCTCTCTCAGGGAGATATCTGTACACTGACTGGTGTCTCTCAGTCCCCTCTCTCTCTCAGGGAGATATCTGTACACTGACTGGTGTCTCTCAGTCCCCCCCCCTCTCTCTCAGGGAGATATCTGTACACTGACTGGTGTCTCTCAGTCCCCCCTCTCTCTCTCTCTCAGGGAGATATCTGTACACTGACTGGTGTCTCTCAGTCCCCTCTCTCTCTCTCTCAGGGAGATATCTGTACACTGACTGGTGTCTCTCAGTCCCCTCTCTCTCTCTCTCAGGGAGATATCTGTACACTGACTGGTGTCTCTCAGTCCCCTCTCTCTCTCTCAGGGAGATATCTGTACACTGACTGGTGTCTCTCAGTCCTCTCTCTCTCAGGGAGATATCTGTACACTGACTGGTGTCTCTCAGTCCTCTCTCTCTCTCTCAGGGAGATATCTGTACACTGACTGGTGTCTCTCAGTCCCCTCTCTCTCTCTCTCAGGGAGATATCTGTACACTGACTGGTGTCTCTCAGTCCTCTCTCTCTCTCTCAGGGAGATATCTGTACACTGACTGGTGTCTCTCAGTCCCCTCTCTCTCTCTCTCTCAGGGAGATATCTGTACACTGACTGGTGTCTCTCAGTCCTCTCTCTCTCAGGGAGATATCTGTACACTGACTGGTGTCTCTCAGTCCCCCCTCTCTCTCTCAGGGAGATATCTGTACACTGACTGGTGTCTCTCAGTCCCCTCTCTCTCTCTCAGGGAGATATCTGTACACTGACTGGTGTCTCTCAGTCCCCCCTCTCTCTCAGGGAGATATCTGTACACTGACTGGTGTCTCTCAGTCCCCTCTCTCTCTCTCTCTCTCAGGGAGATATCTGGACACTGACTGGTGTCTCTCAGTCCCCTCTCTCTCTCTCTCTCTCAGGGAGATATCTGTACACTGACTGGTGTCTCTCAGTCCTCTCTCTCTCTCTCTCTCAGGGAGATATCTGTACACTGACTGGTGTCCCTCAGTCCCCTCTCTCTCTCAGGGAGATATCTGTACACTGACTGGTGTCTCTCAGTCCTCCCTCTCTCTCTCAGGGAGATATCTGTACACTGACTGGTGTCTCTCAGTCCCCTCTCTCTCTCTCTCAGGGAGATATCTGTACACTGACTGGTGTCTCTCAGTCCCCTCTCTCTCTCAGGGAGATATCTGTACACTGACGGGTGTCTCTCAGTCCCCTCTCTCTCTCTCTCAGGGAGATATCTGTACACTGACTGGTGTCTCTCAGTCCCCTCTCTCTCTCTCTCTCAGGGAGATATCTGTACACTGACTGGTGTCTCTCAGTCCCCTCTCTCTCTGTCAGGGAGATATCTGTACACTGACGGGTGTCTCTCAGTCCCCTCTCTCTCTCTCTCAGGGGGATATCTGTACACTGACTGGTGTCCCTCAGTCCCCCCTCTCTCTCTCAGGGAGATATCTGTACACTGACTGTTGTATCTCAGTCCCCCCTCTCTCTCTCTCTCTCAGGGAGATATCTGGACACTGACTGGTGTCCCTCAGTCCCCTCTCTCTCTCAGGGAGATATCTGTACACTGACTGGTGTCTCTCAGTCCTCCCTCTCTCTCTCAGGGAGATATCTGTACACTGACTGGTGTCTCTCAGTCCCCTCTCTCTCAGGGAGATATCTGTACACTGACTGGTGTCTCTCAGTCCCCTCTCTCTCTGTCAGGGAGATATCTGTACACTGACTGGTATCTCTCAGTCCCCTCTCTCTCTCTCAGGGAGATATCTGTACACTGACTGGTGTCTCTCAGTCCCCTCTCTCTCTCTCAGGGAGATATCTGTGCACTGAGTGGTATCTCTCAGTCCTCTCTCTCTCTCTCAGGGAGATATCTGTACACTGATTGGTGTCTCTCTCTCTCTCTCAGGGAGATATCTGTGCACTGAGTGGTATCTCTCAGTCCTCTCTCTCTCTCTCAGGGAGATATCTGTACACTGACTGGTGTCTCTCAGTCCCCTCTCTCTCAGGGAGATATCTGTGCACTGACTGGTGTCTCTCAGTCCCCTCTCTCTCTCTCAGGGAGATATCTGTACACTGACTGGTGTCTCTCAGTCCCCTCTCTCTCTCTCTCTCTCAGGGAGATATCTGTACACTGACTGGTGTCTCTCAGTCCTCTCTCTCTCAGGGAGATATCTGTACACTGACTGGTGTCTCTCAGTCCCCTCTCTCTCTCTCAGGGAGATACCTGTACACTGACTGGTGTCTCTCAGTCCCCCCTCTCACTCTCTCAGCCAGATATCTGCACACTGACTGGTGTCTCTCAGTCCCCTCTCTCTCTCTCTCTCAGGGAGATATCTGTACACTGACTGGTGTCTCTCAGTCCCCTCTCTCTCAGGGAGATATCTGTACACTGACTGGTGTCTCTCAGTCCCCTCTCTCTCAGGGAGATATCTGTACACTGACTGGTGTCTCTCAGTCCCCTCTCTCTCTCTCTCAGGGAGATATCTGTAAACTGACTGGTGTCTCTCAGTCCCCTCTCTCTCAGGGAGATAGCTGTACACTGACTGGTGTCTCTCAGTCCCCCCTCTCTCTCTCTCAGGGAGATATCTGGACACTGACTGGTGTCTCTCAGTCCTCTCTCTCTCTCTCAGGGAGATATCTGTACACTGACTGGTGTCTCTCAGTCCTCTCTCTCTCTCAAGGAGATGTCTGTACAGTGACTGGTGTCTCTCAGTCCCCCCTCTCTCACACTCTCAGGGAGATATCTGTACACTGACTGGTGTCTCTCAGTCCCCCCTCTCTCACTCTCTCAGGGAGATATCTGTAGACTGACTGGTGTCTCACAGTCCCCTCTCTCTATCAGGGAGAAATCTGTACACTGACTGGTGTCTCTCAGTCCCCTCCCTCTCTCAGGGAGATATCTGTACACTGACTGGTGTCTCTCAGTCCCCTCTCTCTCTCTCTCAGGCAGATATCTGTACACTGACTGGTGTCTCTCAGTCCCCTCTCTCACTCTCTCAGGGAGATATCTGTACACTGACTGGTGTCTCTCAGTCCCCCCCCTCTCTCTCAGGGAGATATCTGTATACTGACTGGCGTCTCTCAGTCCCCTCTCTCTCTCTCAGGGAGATATCTGTACACTGACTGGTGTCTCTCAGTCCCCCCTCTCTCTCTCTCAGGGAGATATCTGTACACTGACTGGTGTCTCTCAGTCCTCTCTCTCTCTCTCTCTCTCGGGGAGATATCTGTACACTGACTGGTGTCTCTCAGTTCCCTCTCTCTCTCAGGGAGATATCTGTACACTGACTGGTGTCTCTCAGTTCCCTCTCTCTCTCAGGGAGATATCTGTACACTGACTGGTGTCTCTCAGTTCCCTCTCTCTCTCGGGGAGATATCTGTACACTGACTGGTGTCTCTCAGTTCCCTCTCTCTCTCAGGGAGATATCTGTACACTGACTGGTGTCTCTCAGTCCCCTCTCTCTCTCAGGGAGATATCTGTACACTGACTGGTGTCTCTCAGTTCCCTCTCTCTCTCAGGGAGATATCTGTACACTGACTGGTGTCTCTCAGTCCTCTCTCTCTCTCTCTCTCTCGGGGAGATATCTGTACACTGACTGGTGTCTCTCAGTCCCCTTCCTCTCTCAGGGAGATATCTGTACACTGACTGGTGTCTCTGATGCACCTCAATGAGCACCCGGAAACAAGGCTTTAGAACTGAAGGCTTTAATACATTAACAATGAAACTACTAACACAAATTCACCCGTTCAGACTGAAGGGGTCCTGCCGGAGCAGGGGGTCTTATACCCTGCCACCGGAGGCGGGACCCCACTGGAGTGTGCCATGATAACACTTGGGACAGGTAAACACCCTATCCCAACAACATAGTACAACCCCCATAACAACAACACCCTAGCCCAACAGTAACACAATAACAACCCCAGTGGTGAACCAACGATGGTTCACCACATTCACCCCTCCTTTAGGAACCAAAGGTGGCGGGGTGGATGAAAACAGACAATGACAAAAAAAATAACAGGATTCACAAGTCCAGACGGTCTGGAGGACCACACCGACGCTGCGATCTTCTCAACACCGGTTGCGAAACCGGAGCAGGTGCTTGCGGTGGCTCTCTCAAAGCAACATCTGGCTGTCCCCTCAAAGACTCCCGGGCCGGTCGGCCCTGATGAGGCGATGGTGTAGGGGATCCTGGAACGTTTGGTGGTGGTGGTGGTGGTGATGATGGTGGCGCCGATCTCCGAGTCTCAGGCAAGCTGTACATGGGAGTAAAAGTGTTATGCACTGGTCCCGGTGCTGACCGCGCCACGTCTGGGGAAGTAATGAGGAGTAGTGGATCTGTGACTGGGGGAATAGGAGCGACAGGAGTTGCTACGTCCCCTGCGGGCGCCAGGTCTCGAATGGAGACAGTGTCCTCTCGCCCGTCAGGATATGCCACATAGGCATACTGAGGGTTGGCGTGGAGGAGTTGGACCGGTTCGACCAAGGGGTCGGACTTGCGAGCCCTCACATGGCGCCGCAGAAGGACGGGTCCTGGGTACGTCAACCAGGCTGGCAATGAGGTCCCCGAGGACGACTTCCGAGGGAATGAGAACATCCTCTCGTGGGGAGTAGCATTGGTTGCCGTACACAGGAGGGAGCGGATAGAATGGAGCGCATTTGGAAGGACCTCCTGCCACCGGGAGACTGGAAGGCCCTTGGATTTCAGTGCCAGTAGGACAGCCTTCCAGACTGTAGCATTCTCCCTTTCCACCTGTCCGTTACCCCTAGGGTTGTAGCTCGTGGTTCTACTAGAGGCAATCCCGAATGAGAGCAGGAATTGCCTCAAGTCGTTGCTCATGAACGACGAGCCCCTGTCGCTATGAATATAGCAGGGGTACCCGAACAGGGTAAAAAGCTCACTGAATGCCTTGATGACGGTGGCAGTCGACGTGTCCGCACAGGGGAAAACAAACGGAAACCGGGAAAATTCGTCTATTATGTTAAGAAAATAGACATTCCGATCCGTTGAGGGAAGGGGGCCCTTAAAATCTACACTCAGCCTCTCAAAAGGGCGAGTGGCCTTGACCAAATGTGCCCGGTCTGGTCGATAAAAGTGTGGTTTGCATTCTGCGCAAATCCGACAACTTCTAGTAACTGACCTGACCTCCTCCACCGAGTAGGGTAGGTTGCGGGCTTTTATGAAGTGGTAGAGTCTGGTGACTCCAGGATGACACAGATCATTGTGGAGAGCCTTCAAGCGGTCCTCCTGCATGATGGCGCATGTTCCGCGCGAGAGGGCATCCGAGGGCTCATTGAGCTTCCCTGGACGATACATAATATCGTAATTATAGGTGGAGAGCTCAATTCTCCACCGCAAGATCTTATCGTTCTTGATCTTGCCCCTCTGCGTGTTACTGAACATAAACGCCACGGATCGTTGATCCGTGATCAGGGTGAACCGCTTACCTGCCAGGTAATGGCGCCAGTGTCTGACTGCCTCCACAATGGCCTGAGCCTCCTTTTCCACCGCTGAGTGCCGAATCTCTGGGCCTTGAAGGGTGCGGGAAAAAAACGCGACGGGCCTGCCTGCCTGGTTTAGTGTGGCGGCTAGGGCGAAGTCCGATGCATCACTCTCCACCTGGAAAGGGATGGATTCATCCACCGCGTGCATCGTGGCTTTCGAGATGTCGCTTTTCAAAACCTTGAAGGCCAATTGGGCCTCCGGCGTAAGTGGGAAGGTCGTGGACTTAATGAGCGGACGAGCTTTGTCCGCGTAGTTGGGGACCCACTGTGCATAATACGAAAAGAACCCGAGGCATCTCCTCAGTGCTTTCGTGCTAGCGGGCAAGGGAAGTTCAGTGAGTGGGCGCATACGGTCTGGATCAGGGCCAATGACCCCGTTTTCCACCACGTATCCGAGGATGGCTAACCTATGCGTACGGAATACGCACTTCTCCCTGTTATAGGTCAGATTCAGGCGAGATGCAGTGCGTAGAAAGTGTTGGAGATTCGTGTCGTGGTCCTGCTGGTCATGGCCGCAGATGGTGACGTTATCCAGGTACGGGAAGGTAGCCCGCAACCCGTTCTGGTCCACCATTCGGTCCATAGCACGCTGGAAGACCGAGACCCCATTGGTGACACCAAATGGAACCCTGAGGAATTGGTATAGACGACCATCCGCCTCAAAAGCCGTATATTGTCGGTCCTCTGGGCGGATGGGGAGTTGATGGTAGGCGGACTTAAGGTCTATGGTAGAAAACACTCGGTACTGCGCAATCTGATTGACCATATCAGAAATGCGCGGGAGAGGATACGCATCCAGCTGCGTGTATCTATTAATGGTCTGACTATAGTCGATGACCATCCGAGGTTTGTTCCCGCTTTTGACTACCACGACCTGCGCTCTCCACGGACTAGCACTGGCCTGTATGATCCCTTCCTTGAGGAGCCGCTGAACCTCAGATCTAATAAAGATCCGGTCCTCAGCGCTGTAACGCCTACTTTTAGTAGCGATGGGCTTGCAGCCAGGTACCAGATTTTTAAAAAGGGATGGTGTCGTGATCTTCAGGGTGGATAGATTGCACGCGGGGCGCTTTGGGCAATTTGGAGGCTGCGGCTGGTTCCCTACTGCCAGTGAAGGGAGTGGCCCACCGTACTGTAGGATCACACTCCTCATGTGGGCCATAAAGTTTAGTCCGAGGAGAATTGGCGCGCAAAGGTGAGGTAGCACAAGGAGCCTGTATTGCTCGTAAACTGTGCCCTGTACCTCAAGAGTTACCATACATCGTCCTTGGATCGGTACAGACCGGGACTGTGATGCCATGGAAATTGTCTGTTTGGCAGGGAGAACCCGGAGTCCACACCTTTTAGCAGTTTCAGGGTGTATGAAACTTTCGGTGCTTCCGCTGTCAAACAGACAATTCACAGTTCTGCCACTAACCTTTACCTCCATCATAGAATGTTCCAGTCTGTAATGCCTGGTCTGATCCAGAGAGATCGACGCCACCGTTGGCCCCTGGGCGTCACTGCATGCTGCCGATGTGGATGCTGAGGACCCCTGCTGGTCGCTCCTAGTCGTCGTGGACCATGATGGCCGCCCCCATGAATCGCACGTGGGCGAGGGCTCCAAGCGCAGCGACTCCTGGTGGTCTTCCTCCTCCTCTGTCTGCCACGATGGCGCCGTCCTGAGATCGCACGTGGTCGGACCTCGTGGGTACTGCAGCGCCGAAAGAGATGGTCTCCGTTCTGGAGGGTTACAAGCTGCACTGCCGTTTTTAGGTTTGGACCTGCAGACTTTGCCGTAGTGGCCTTTTTTACCGCACTGGCTGCAGATTGCCGTTCTTGCCGGACACTGTTGCCGTGGATGCTTGGCCCCACCGCAAAAATAGCATCGCTGGCCACCTGGAGCTGCCGCCGTCGTCGAATCGATCTGGGAGCGCGGGTTCGCGGGGCGAGGAGGGAGCAGAGCTTGCTCCAACCACGTTGACTGCACGTGGTCCTCGGGGTACAGCGCCAAGCTCTTCGACGCCGCCTCCAACCTCACGGCCATCCCCATTGCCTGGGTCAAGTTGAGTTTCCCCTTTTCTAATAATTTAAGTCTGATGTACGAGGACCCTACCCCTGCTACGAACGCGTCTCGGGCGAGGTCTTGCATGTACTGCTCGGCGGAGACATCCTTACAGTCACAACCCCTGGCAAGCTGCAGGAGTTCATTGGCGTAGTCTTCTATGGTCTCGCCTGACTGCCGACGTCGTGTAGCGAGGAGATAACGAGCGTGAATCTCGTTGGGTGGCGTAATGTACCTATTCTTTAGGAGCTCGACGGCACCCTGGTAAGTGGAAGCTGCACGAATGGCTAGGTAAATCGTGTCGCTTACCCTTGCGTGGAGGACCTGGAGTCTATCACTGTCCGTAGTGATAGCTACCGAGGCTGCCAGGTAGTCCTCGAAGCACTTCCACCAATGTTCGAACGTGTTAGCTGCACCGACCGCACGTGGGTCCAGTGTCAGACGATCCGGTTTTAGGATCTGTTCCATATTCTCAGTTAATGTATTAAATTGATGCACCTCAATGAGCACCCGGAAACAAGGCTTTAGAACTGAAGGCTTTAATACATTAACAATGAAACTACTAACACAAATTCACCCGTTCAGACTGAAGGGGTCCTGCCGGAGCAGGGGGTCTTATACCCTGCCACCGGAGGCGGGACCCCACTGGAGTGTGCCATGATAACACTTAGGACAGGTAAACACCCTATCCCAACAACATAGTACAACCCCCATAACAACAACACCCTAGCCCAACAGTAACACAATAACAACCCCAGTGGTGAACCAACGATGGTTCACCACACTCAGTCCCCTCTCTCTCTCTCAGGGAGATATCTGTACACTGACTGGTGTCTCTCAGTTCACTCTCTCTCTCTCAGGCAGATATTTGTACACTGACTGGTGTCTCTCAGTCCCCTCTCTCACTCTCTCAGGGAGTTATCTGTACACTGACTGGTGTCTCTCAGTCCCCTCTCTCTCTCTCTCAGGGAGATATCTGTACACTGACTGGTGTCTCTCAGTCCCCTCTCTCTCTCCCTCAGGGAGATATCTGTACATTGACTGGTGTCTCTCAGTCCCCTCTCTCCCTCAGGGAGATATCTGTACACTGACTGGTGTCTCTCAGCCCCCCCTCTCTCTCTCTCTCTCTCAGGGAGATATCTGTACACTGACTGGTGTCTCTCAGTCCCCCCTCTCTCTCTCAGGGAGATATCTGGACACTGACTGGTGTCTCTCTCTCTCTCAGGGAGATATCTGTGCACTGACTGGTGTCTCTCTCTCAGGGAGATATCTGTACACTGACTGGTGTCTCTCAGTCCTCTCTCTCTCTCTCAGGGATATATCTGTACACTGACTGGTGTCTCTCAGTCCTCTCTCTCTCAGGGAGATATCTGTACACTGACTGGTGTCTCTCAGTCCCCTCTCTCTCTCTCTCTCAGGGAGATATCTGTACACTGACTGGTGTCTCTCAGTCCCCTCTGTCTCACAGGGAGATATCTGTACACTGACTGGTGTCTCTCAGTCCTCTCTCTCTCTCAGGGAGATATCTGTACACTGACTGGTGTCTCTCAGTCCTCTCTCTCTCTCAGGGAAATATCTGTACACTGACAGGTGTCTCTCAGTCCCCTCTCTCTCTCTCTCAGGGAGATATCTGTACACTGACTGGTGTCTCTCAGTCCCCTCTCTCTCTCAGGGAGATATCTGTACACTGACTGGTGTCTCTCTCTCTCTCAGGGAGATATCTGTACACTGACTGGTGTCTCTCTCTCTCTCAGGGAGATATCTGTACACTGACTGGTGTCTCTCAGTCCCCTCTCTCTCAGGGAGATATCTGTACACTGACTGGTGTCTCTCAGTCCCCTCTCTCTCTCAGGGAGATATCTGTACACTGACTGGTGTCTCTCTCTCTCTCAGGGAGATATCTGTACACTGACTGGTGTCTCTCTCTCTCTCAGGGAGATATCTGCACACTGATTCGTGTCTCTCTCTCTCTCAGGGAGATATCTGTACACTGACTGGTGTCTCTCTCTCTCTCAGGGAGATATCTGTACACTGACTGGTGTCTCTCAGTCCCCTCTCTCTCTGTCTCTCAGGGAGATATCTGTACACTGACTGGTGTCTCTCAGTCCCCTCTCTCTCTCTCAGGGAGATATCTGTGCACTGACTGGTGTCTCTCAGTCCCCTCTCTCTCAGGGAGATATCTGTACACTGACTGGTGTCTCTCAGTCCCCTGTCTCTCTCTCAGGGAGATATCTGTACACTGACTGGTGTCTCTCAGTCCCCTGTCTCTCTCTCAGGGAGATATCTGTACACTGACTGGTGTCTCTCAGTCCCCTCTCTCTCTCTCTCTCAGGGAGATATCTGTACACTGACTGGTGTCTCTCAGTCCCCTCTCTCTCTCTCAGGGAGATATCTGTGCACTGACTGGTGTCTCTCAGTCCCCTCTCTCTCAGGGAGATATCTGTACACTGACTGGTGTCTCTCAGTCCCCTGTCTCTCTCTCAGGGAGATATCTGTACACTGACTGGTGTCTCTCAGTCCCCCCCCTCTCTCAGGGAGATATCTGTACACTGACTGGTGTCTCTCAGTCCCCTCTCTCGGGGAGATATCTGTACATTGACTGGTGTCTCTCAGTCCCCTCTCTCCCTCAGGGAGATATCTGTACACTGACTGGTGTCTCTCAGCCCCCCCTCTCTCTCTCTCTCAGGGAGATATCTGTGCACTGACTGGTGTCTCTCAGTCCCCCCTCTCTCTCTCTCAGGGAGATATCTGTACACTGACTGGTGTCTCTCAGTCCTCTCTCTCTCTCTCTCAGGGAGATATCTGTACACTGACTGGTGTCTCTCAGTCCCCTCTCTCTCTCAGGGAGAAATCTGTACACTGACTGGTGTCTCTCAGTCCTCTCTCTCTCTCTCTCAGGGAGATATCTGTACACTGACTGGTGTCTCTCAGTCCCCTCTCTCTCTCAGGGAGATATCTGTACACTGACTGGTGTCTCTCTCTCTCTCAGGGAGATATCTGTACACTGACTGGTGTCTCTCTCTCTCTCAGGGAGATATCTGTACACTGACTGGTGTCTCTCTCTCTCTCAGGGAGATATCTGTACACTGACTGGTGTCTCTCAGTCCTCTCTCTCTCTCTCAGGGAGATATCTGTACACTGACTGGTGTCTCTCAGTCCTCTCTCTCTCTCAGGGAAATATCTGTACACTGACAGGTGTCTCTCAGTCCCCTCTCTCTCTCTCTCAGGGAGATATCTGTACACTGACTGGTGTCTCTCAGTCCCCTCTCTCTCTCAGGGAGATATCTGTACACTGACTGGTGTCTCTCTCTCTCTCAGGGAGATATCTGTACACTGACTGGTGTCTCTCTCTCTCTCAGGGAGATATCTGTACACTGACTGGTGTCTCTCAGTCCCCTCTCTCTCAGGGAGATATCTGTACACTGACTGGTGTCTCTCAGTCCCCTCTCTCTCTCAGGGAGATATCTGTACACTGACTGGTGTCTCTCTCTCTCTCAGGGAGATATCTGTACACTGACTGGTGTCTCTCGCTCTCTCAGGGAGATATCTGCACACTGATTCGTGTCTCTCTCTCTCTCAGGGAGATATCTGTACACTGACTGGTGTCTCTCTCTCTCTCAGGGAGATATCTGTACACTGACTGGTGTCTCTCAGTCCCCTCTCTCTCTGTCTCTCAGGGAGATATCTGTACACTGACTGGTGTCTCTCAGTCCCCTCTCTCTCTCTCTCTCAGGGAGATATCTGTACACTGACTGGTGTCTCTCAGTCCCCTGTCTCTCTCTCAGGGAGATATCTGTACACTGACTGGTGTCTCTCAGTCCCCTCTCTCTCAGGGAGATATCTGTACACTGACTGGTGTCTCTCAGTCCCCCCCCTCTCTCAGGGAGATATCTGTACACTGACTGGTGTCTCTCAGTCCCCTCTCTCGGGGAGATATCTGTACATTGACTGGTGTCTCTCAGTCCCCTCTCTCCCTCAGGGAGATATCTGTACACTGACTGGTGTCTCTCAGCCCCCCCTCTCTCTCTCTCTCTCTCAGGGAGATATCTGTGCACTGACTGGTGTCTCTCAGTCCCCTCTCTCTCTCTCTCAGGGAGATATCTGTACACTGACTGGTGTCTCTCAGTCCTCTCTCTCTCTCTCTCAGGGAGATATCTGTACACTGACTGGTGTCTCTCAGTCCCCTCTCTCTCTCAGGGAGAAATCTGTACACTGACTGGTGTCTCTCAGTCCTCTCTCTCTCTCTCTCAGGGAGATATCTGTACACTGACTGGTGTCTCTCAGTCCCCTCTCTCTCTCAGGGAGATATCTGTACACTGACTGGTGTCTCTCTCTCTCTCAGGGAGATATCTGTACACTGACTGGTGTCTCTCTCTCTCTCAGGGAGATATCTGTACACTGACTGGTGTCTCTCTCTCTCTCAGGGAGATATCTGTACACTGACTGGTGTCTCTCAGTCCTCTCTCTCTCTCTCAGGGAGATATCTGTACACTGACTGGTGTCTCTCAGTCCCCCCTCTCTCTCTCTCTCAGGGAGATATCTGTACACTGACTGGTGTCTCTCAGTCCCCTCTCTCTCTCTCAGGGAGATATCTGTACACTGACTGGTGTCTCTCAGTCCCCTCTCTCTCTCTCAGGGAGATATCTGTACACTGACTGGTGTCTCTCAGTCCCCGCTCTCGGGGAGATATCTGTACATTGACTGGTGTCTCTCAGTCCCCTCTCTCCCTCAGGGAGATATCTGTACACTGACTGGTGTCTCTCAGTCCTCTCTCTCTCTCTCTCTCTCAGGGAGATATCTGTACACTGACTGGTGTCTCTCAGTCCCCCCTCTCTCTCTCAGGGAGATATCTGTACACTGACTGGTGTCTCTCTCTCTCTCAGGGAGATATCTGTACACTGACTGGTGTCTCTCTCTCTCTCAGGGAGATATCTGTGCACTGACTGGTGTCTCTCTCTCAGGGAGATATCTGTACACTGACTGGTGTCTCTCAGTCCTCTCTCTCTCTCTCAGGGATATATCTGTACACTGACTGGTGTCTCTCAGTCCTCTCTCTCTCTCTCAGGGAGATATCTGTACACTGACTGGTGTCTCTCAGTCCTCTCTCTCTCTCTCAGGGAGATATCTGTACACTGACTGGTGTCTCACAGTCCCCTCTCTCTCAGGGAGATATCTGTACACTGACTGGTTTCTCTCAGTCCCCCCACTCTCTCTCAGGGAGATATCTGTACACTGACTGGTGTCTCTCAGTCCCCTCTCTCTCAGGGAGATATCTGTACACTGACTGGTGTTTCTCAGTCCCCTCTCTCTCTCTCAGGGAGATATCTGTACACTGACTGGTGTCTCTCAGTCCCCTCTCTCTCAGGGAGATATCTGTACACTGACTGGTGTCTCTCAATCCCCCCTCTCTCTCTGTCAGGGAGATATCTGTACACTGACTGGTGTCTCTCAGTCCTCTCTCTCTCAGGGAGATATCTGTACACTGACTGGTTTCTCTCAGTCCCCCCTCTCTCTCTCAGGGAGATATCTGTACACTGACTGGTGTCTCTCAGTCCCCTCTCTCTCTCTCAGGGAGATATCTGTACACTGACTGGTGTCTCTCAGTCCCCCCTCTCTCTCTCAGGGAGTTTTCTGTACACTGACTGGTGTCTCTCAGCCCCCCCTCTCTCTTTCAGGGAGATATCTGTACACTGACTGGTGTCTCTCAGCCCCCCCTCTCTCTCTCTCTCAGGGAGATATCTGTGCACTGACTGGTGTCTCTCAGTCCCCTCTCTCCCTCAGGGAGATACCTGTACACTGACTGGTGTCTCTCAGCCCCCCCTCTCTCTCTCAGGGAGATATCTGTGCACTGACTGGTGTCTCTCAGTCCCCTCTCTCTCTCTCTCAGGGAGATATCTGTTCACTGACTGGTGTCTCTCAGTCCTCTCTCTCTCTCTCTCAGGGAGATATCTGTACACTGACTGGTGTCTCTCAGTCCCCTCTCTCTCTCAGGGAGATATCTGTACACTGACTGGTGTCTCTCTCTCTCTCAGGGAGATATCTGTACACTGACTGGTGTCTCTCTCTCTCTCAGGGAGATATCTGTACACTGACTGGTGTCTCTCTCTCTCTCAGGGAGATATCTGTACACTGACTGGTGTCTCTCAGTCCTCTCTCTCTCTCTCAGGGAGATATCTGTACACTGACTGGTGTCTCTCAGTCCCCCCTCTCTCTCTCTCTCAGGGAGATATCTGTACACTGACTGGTGTCTCTCAGTCCCCTCTCTCTCTCTCAGGGAGATATCTGTACACTGACTGGTGTCTCTCAGTCCCCTCTCTCTCTCCCTCAGGGAGATATCTGTACACTGACTGGTGTCTCTCAGTCCCCTCTCTCGGGGAGATATCTGTACATTGACTGGTGTCTCTCAGTCCCCTCTCTCCCTCAGGGAGATATCTGTACACTGACTGGTGTCTCTCAGCCCCCCCTCTCTCTCTCTCTCTCTCTCAGGGAGATATCTGTACACTGACTGGTGTCTCTCAGTCCTCTCTCTCTCTCTCTCAGGGAGATATCTGTACACTGACTGGTGTCTCTCAGTCCCCCCTCTCTCTCTCAGGGAGATATCTGTACACTGACAGGTGTCTCTCTCTCTCTCAGGGAGATATCTGTACACTGACTGGTGTCTCTCTCTCTCTCAGGGAGATATCTGTACACTGACTGGTGTCTCTCTCTCTCTCAGGGAGATATCTGTACACTGACTGGTGTCTCTCAGTCCTCTCTCTCTCTCTCTCAGGGATATATCTGTACACTGACTGGTGTCTCTCAGTCCCCTCTCTCTCTCTCTCAGGGAGATATCTGTACACTGACTGGTGTCTCACAGTCCCCTCTCTCTCTCTCAGGGAGATATCTGTACACTGACTGGTGTCTCTCAGTCCTCTCTCTCTCTCTCTCAGGGATATATCTGTACACTGACTGGTGTCTCTCAGTCCCCTCTCTCTCTCTCTCAGGGAGATATCTGTACACTGACTGGTGTCTCTCAGTCCCCTCTCTCTCTCTCAGGGAGATATCTGTACACTGACTGGTGTCTCTCAGTCCCCTCTCTCTCTCTCAGGGAGATATCTGTACACTGACTGGTGTCTCTCAGTCCCCTCTCTCTCAGGGAGATATCTGTACACTGACTGGTGTCTCTCAATCCCCCCTCTCTCTCTGTCAGGGAGATATCTGTACACTGACTGGTGTCTCTCAGTCCTCTCTCTCTCAGGGAGATATCTGTACACTGACTGGTTTCTCTCAGTCCCCCCTCTCTCTCTCAGGGAGATATCTGTACACTGACTGGTGTCTCTCAGTCCCCTCTCTCTCTCTCAGGGAGATATCTGTGCACTGACTGGTGTCTCTCAGTCCCCTCTCTCTCTCTCAGGGAGATACCTGTACACTGACTGGTATCTCTCAGTCCCCTCTCTCTCTCTCAGGGAGATATCTGTACACTGACGGGTGTCTCTCAGTCCCCTCTCTCTCTCTCTCATGGAGATATCTGTGCACTGACTGGTGTCTCTCAGTCCTCTCTCTCTCTCAGGGAGATATCTGTACACTGACTGGTGTCTCTCAGTCCTCTCTCTCTCTCAGGGAGATATCTGTACACTGACTGGTGTCTCTCAGTCCCCTCTCTCTCTCAGGGAGATATCTGTACACTGACTGTTGTCTCTCAGTCCCCTCTCTCTCTCTCAGGGAGATACCTGTACACTGACTGGTATCTCTCAGTCCCCTCTCTCTCTCTCAGGGAGATATCTGTCCACTGACTGGTGTCTCCCAGTCCCCTCTCTCTCTCTCTCAGGGAGATATCTGTACACTGACTGGTGTCTCTCAGTCCCCTCTCTCTCTCAGGGAGATATCTGTACACTGACTGGTGTCTCTCAGTCCCCTCTCTCTCTCAGGGAGATATCTGTACACTGACTGGTGTCTCTCAGTCCCCTCTCTCTCTCTCAGGGAGATACCTGTACACTGACTGGTGTCTCTCAGTCCCCTCTCTCTCTCTCTCTCTCAGGGAGATACCTGTACACTGACTGGTGTCTCTCAGTCCCCTCTCTCTCTCAGGGAGATATCTGTACACTGACTGGTGTCTCTCAGTCCTCTCTCTCTCTCAGTGAGATATCTGTACACTGACTGGTGTCTCTCAGTCCCCTCTCTCTCTCTCAGGGAGATATCTGTACACTGACTGGTGTCTCTCAGTCCCCTCTCTCTCTCTCAGGGAGATATCTGTACACTGACTGGTGTCTCTCAGTCCTCTCTCTCTCTCTCTCAGGGAGATATCTGTACACTGACTGGTGTCTCTCAGTCCCCTCTCTCTCTCTCAGGGAGATGTCTGTACACTGACTGGTGTCTCTCAGTCCCCTCTCTCAGGGAGATATCTGTACACTGACTGGTGTCTCTCAGTCCCCTCTCTCTCTCTCAGCGAGTTATCTGTACACTGACTGGTGTCTCTCAGTCCCCTCTCTCTCTCTCAGGGAGATATCTGTACACTGACTGGTGTCTCTCAGTCCCCCCTCTCTCTCTCAGGGAGATATCTGTACACTGACTGGTGTCTCTCAGTCCCCTCTCTCTCAGGGAGATATCTGTACACTGACTGGTGTCTCTCAGTCCCCTCTCTCTCTCTCAGGGAGATATCTGTACACTGACTGGTGTCTCTCAGTCCTCTCTCTCTCTCAGTGAGATATCTGTACACTGACTGGTGTCTCTCAGTCCCCTCTCTCTCTCTCAGGGAGATATCTGTACACTGACTGGTGTCTCTCAGTCCCCTCTCTCTCTCTCAGCGAGTTATCTGTACACTGACTGGTGTCTCTCAGTCCCCTCTCTCTCTCTCAGGGAGATATCTGTACACTGACTGGTGTCTCTCAGTCCCCTCTCTCTCTCTCTCAGGGAGATATCTGTACACTGACTGGTGTTTCTCAGTCCTCAAAGTCTCTTGGGGATTTTGAGTTTGTGTTTGTTTTGGTCTGAGTACAACACTGGTGCTGACATTGGATGTAATGGTCTTGACACTGGGCTGGTTATCTGGTGTCCCAGGCTAATTGTCTACAGACCCGGATTTGAATCCCACCACTGCAGATGGAGCAGGTTGAAATCAACGTAAATCTGGATTGATAATTGTTGGAAAAACCCATCTGGTTCACTAACCTCCTTTAGGGAAGGAAATCTGCCGTCCTTACCCGGTCTGGCCTCCGTGTGACTCCAGAGCCACAGCAATGTTTATGATTCTGAGAGTTAGAGGCGCCACATGGTGGCGTAGTGGTTATTTGTCCCTTCGTGTCCAAAGATGTGCAGGTTAGGGTGGATTGGCCATGCTAAATTGCCCCTTCGTGTCCAAAGATATGCAGGTTAGGTGGATTGGCCATGCTAAATTGCCCCTTAGTGTCCAAAGATGTGCAGGTTAGGGTGGATTGGCCATGCTAAATTGCCCCTTAGTATCCAAAGATGTGCAGGTTAGGTGGATTGGTGGATTATGGTGATGGGGTGGGGGAGACGGCATGGGTAAAAATTCTGGCAGAGATTCAGTGTAGAATTGATGGGCTGAATGGCCCCTTTCTGTGCTGTAGGGATTCTATAATCTCTGCCCCTCTGAAATGGAGGGGCAATAAAGACTGATATCCCATAAACTGAAGGACAAAGACAGCCCCTGTTTGATTGGAGGGCTGGTGAAATTTCATTACCGCTTTAAGGGGATTTTCGGTCTCACGGCGGTAAATAGCCCAGGGTCGGCTCGGCTTTAAGTGGCTGCCGGAGGAGGGCGGTCACGTGGGACCCAGCTGCCCCGCATCCGGGTGGGCTGCGGGGCGGAAGTGACGAGACGGCCAATGGGAGAGGGTTTTGTTGGCGGGTGGCGGGACAGAGCGGCCAATGGGAGGGCGCGGCGGCAGCGCGCGGGATGCGGTGCCTGGTGAGCGGCGGGAACATCAGCGGTGAGAGGGGCCGAGTGGCCTGGAGCTGACCCCTGACCCTGAGAGCCTGGAGCTGACCCCTCAACCCTTAGAGCGTGGAACTGACCCCTTACCCTGACCTCTGACCCCTGAGAGCCTGGACCTGACCCCTGAACCCTTACACTGACCTCTGACCCCTGAGAGCCTGGACCTGACCCCTGAGAGCGTGGAACTGACCCCTTACCCTGACCTCTGACCCCTGAGAGCCTGGACCTGACCCCTGAGAGCGTGGAACTGACCCCTTACCCTGACCTCTGACCCCTGAGAGCCTGGACCTGACCCCTGAGAGCGTGGAACTGACCCCTTACCCTGACCTCTGACCCCTGAGAGCCTGGACCTGACCCCTGAGAGCCTGGAACTGACCCCTGACCCCTTACACTGACCTCTGACCCCTGAGAGCCTGGACCTGACCCCTGAGAGCCTGGAACTGACCCCTGAACCCTTACACTGACCTCTGACCCCTGAACCCTTACACTGACCTCTGACCCCTGAGAGCCTGGACCTGACCCCTGAGAGCCTGGACCTGACCCCTGAACCCTTACACTGACCTCTGACCCCTGAACCCTTACACTGACCTCTGACCCCTGAGAGCCTGAAACTGACCCCTGAACCATTACACTGTCCCTTGAACCCTGAGAGCCTGGAGCTGACCCCTGACCCCCCCCCCCGGAACTGACCCCTGACCCCGGGTTTAAACAGAAATTACTGCTGCTAATTAGAGAAAGAAACTCTGAAATTCCCCCCAGACACTCGACTCCTTATTAACTCCTACAACTGACCTCTGACCCCCTCAGACTGACTTTTGACCCTTTAACCTGGCCCTCTGAACCTCACCCTTGTCCCTCCAGCACTGCCCCCAGCACTCTGAACAAACCTCTTGCCCCGAACCTTCTGGAGTGTTCCCCGACCTTCCCATCCTCACCTCTGACCTCCCAAACGGAGCCTTGTCCTTTGCAGACTGACCCTGTCACAACTGGCCGCAGAGTGAGAGATTGACCCCCCCTCCCTCCCTCCCTCCCTCCCTCAGCCCCGGACTGACCTGACCTCCCGGACGGAGCACTGACTCTGCAAACTGACCCTCCTCCCCTCGCCTTCGCGGGTTCACCCCTTCAATCCCTGACTGACCCCGCCCTCACAGCTCGCCACCTCCCTCTGTGTGGATCTCACTCCTCATACTAACCCGGGACTCCCCCTCCCACGCACCCCCAGCTAACCCAGCCACTGACCTGCCCGAGTTCACCCTTGGTTATACCACACCGATCCCACATTATACACCATTTGCCAGAGCTTTGCCCACTCGCGTCACCTACCTGTGTCCCTTTCCAACCTCCTTACGTCCACTTCACATCTTACCGTCCCACCGATCAGCAAAGTTTCCAAAAATACTCTCAGTCCACATCATCGATATAAATTGTAAAATGTTGGCGCCCCAGCACTGATCGCTGTGACACCCCACTCTTTTCATTCTGCCAACCAGATAATGGCCCATTTATGCCTACTCTCTGTTTCCTGTGAGCTCACCAAGCTTCGACCCGTGCTAATCTGTGCACAATTTTGTTCTCCGTATTTGAGGAAGGGTGTGGTGGTATTGGAGGCAGTTCAGAGGAGATTCACCAGATCGATTCCAGACATGAGGGGTTTGTCGTATGAAGATATTTGATTTGATTTATTATTATCACGTATTAACATACAGTGAAAAGTATTGTTTCCTGCGTGCTAATACAGACCGAGCATACAGTTCATAGAGAAGGAAAGGAGAGGGTGCAGAATGTAGTGTTACAGTCATAGCTAGGGTGTAGAGAAAGATCAACTTAATGCGAGGTAGGTCCATTCAAAAGTCTGACAGCAGCAGGGAAGAAGCTGTTCTTGAGTCGGTCGGTCCGTGACCTCAGACTTTTGTATCTTTTTCCCGACGGAAGAAGGTGGAAGAGAGAATGTCCGGGGTGCGTGGGGTCCTTGATTATGCTGGCTGCTTTTCCCCGAGGCAGCGGGAAGTGTAGACAGAGTCAATGGATGGGAGGCTGGTTTGCGTGATGGATTGGGCTACATTCACGACCCTTTGTAGTTCCTTGCGGTCTTGGGCAGAGCAGGAGCCCAGACCAAGCTGTGATACAACCAGAAAGAATGCTTTCTATGGGGCATCTGTAAAAGTTGGTGAGAGTCGTAGCGGACATGGCAAATTTCCTCAGTCTCCTGAGAAAGTAGAGGGGTTGGTGGGGCTTTCTTCACTATAGTGTCGGCATGGGGGGACCAGGACAGGTTGTTGGTGATCTGGACACCTAAAAACGTGAAGTTCTCGACTCTTTCTACTTCATCCCCGTTGATGTAGACAGGGGCATGTTCTCCTTTACGCTTCCTGAAGTCGATGACAATCTCCTTCGTTTTGTTGACATTGAGGGAGAGATTATTTGAGGAAAGATGCAGTGACATTGGAGGCAGTTCAGAGGAGGTTCACTAGATTGATTCCAGAGATGAGGGGCTTGTCGTGTGAAGAGAGATTGAACAGTTTAGGCCGATACTCTCTGGAATTTAGAAGAATGAGGGGAGATCAAGTTGAGGTATACAAGATGATAAAAGGTATGGATAAAGTAGACGTGGAGCGGATGCTTCCTCTTGTGGGACATTCTAGGACGAGAGGTCATAGTCTCAGGATAAGGGGCAGCAAATTTAAAACAGAGTTGAGGAGAAACTACTTCTCCCAAAGGGTTGTGAATCTGTGGAATTCGCTGCCCCAAAGTGCGGTGGATGCTGGGACAGTGAGTAAATTTAAGGGGGAGTTAGACAGATTTTTAATTGGGAATGGGGTGAAGGGTTCTGGGGAGAAGGCAGGAAAATGGGGATGAGGAGCATATCAGCCATGATCGATGGGCCGAATGGCCTAATTCTGCTCCGATATCTTATGAACTAATATGTCCCCCTCCCCCGCCCCACGCACACACCCCGTAGGCTTTTATTTTCCACAATAATCTTTGATGTGACATCTTATCAAATGCCTTCTGGAAATCAAAGTACAGCACCTCTACAGGTTCCCCTCCATCCACAGTACCTGTGACCCCTTCAAAGAACTCCCCTGACCCCATTTGGAACATTGTGAGCAGTTTTGGGCCCCATACCTAAGGAAGGATGTGTCAACCTTGGAGGGGGCCCAGAGGAGGTTCACAAGAATGATCCCAGGAATTTTAATTTGATTTATTATTGCCACGTGTATTAACATACAGTGAAAAGTATTGTTTCCTGCGCGCTATCTAGACAAAGCATACCGTTCATAGAGAAGGAAAGGAGAGGGTGCAGAATGTAGTGTTTTAGACAGTTACATGGGTACGATGGGTAGAGAGGGATATGGGCCAAATGCGGGTAAGTGGGATTAGCTTAGTGGTTTAAAAAAAAAGGGCAGCATGGACGAGTTGGGCCGAAGGGCCTGTTTCCGTGCTGTAAACCTCTGTGTGGTCCTGAACGCTGAACGAGTGAAGGTGATCTGGGACACTCGGCTCAGAGACATGGATCCGTGGAGAGGCGGAGACGGATATTAAAGAGATATTCCAGAATTCGAAGAATAGAAACATTCCAACTAGAATGAAAAGTTCCAAGGGGTGACCCACTTAACTAAAAAAATTAAAGACTTAAAGAAAATCCTTCTCATTGTACAGAGATGGGCAGGTCAGAGGATTGGATAGAATATAAAAATCAGCAAAGAAGGATCTAAAAGATCAACGATTCGGGAAATATCAGAGTACGGGACGAAGCGAGAAATGTAAAAACAGACCATGAGAATTTCTCTCGATATTTAACCAGGAAAGAGAGTCCAGGTGTACGTTGGTCCGATCGAAAGTGAGTCCGGGGAGTTACAGTCGTAGAATCCCAGCAGAAAGAGGCCATTGGGCCCATCGAGTCTGCACCGACCACAATCCCACCCAGACCCCACCCCCATAACCCCTTCGCATTTACCCACGCTAATCCCCAAAGGGGAATGCAGAAGGTGGTGAATGTCGCCCAATCCATCACGCAAACCAGCCTCCCATCCATTGACTCTGTCTACACTTCCCGCTGCCTCGGGGAAAAGCAGCCAGCATAATCAAGGATCCCCCCACACACCCCGGACATTTTCTCTTCCACCTTCTTCCGTCGGGAAAAAGATACAAAAGTCTGAGGTCACGCACCAACCGACTCAAGAGCAGCTTCTTCCCTGCTGCTGTCAGACTTTTGAATGGACCTACCTCGCATTAAGTTGATCTTTCCCTACACCCTAGCTATGACTGTAACACTACATTCTGCACTCTCTCCTTTCCTTCTCTATGAACGGTATGCTTTGTATAGCGCGCAAGAAACAATACTTTTCACTGTGTGTTAATACAGGTGACAAGAATAAATCAAATCAATCGTTCCAGACACTCACCACCCTCTGTGTGAAACAATTGCCCCTCTGGACACTTCTGTATCTCTCCCCTCTCACCTTAAACCTATGCCCTCTAGTTTTAGACTCCCCTACCTTTGGGAAAAGATATTGACTAGTTGATCTGTGCCCCTCATTATGTTATAGACCTCTATAAGATCACCCCTCAGCCTCCTACGCTCCAGAGAAAAAAGTCCCAGTCTATCCAGCCTCTCCTTATAACTCAATCCATCAAGTCCCGGTAGCATCCGAGTGAATCTTTTCTGCACTCTTTCCAGTTTAATAATATCCTTTCTATAATATAATAATCTATGTTCTATAATAGTGTAGATTAGAGGGGCTTTAGATTGGTTCCACTGGTCGGCGCAACATTGAGGGCCGAAGGGCCTGTACTGCGCTGTAATGTTCTATAATAGGGTGACCAGAACTGTACACAGTATTCCAAGTGTGGCCTTACCAATGTCTTGTACAACTTCAACAAGACGCCCCAACTCCTGTATTCAATGTTCTGACCGATGAAACCAAGCATGCCGAATGCCTTCTTCACCACTCTCTCCACCTGTGACTCCACTTTCAAGGAGCTATGAACATGTACCCCTAGATCTCTTTGTTCTGTAATTCTCCCCAACGCCCTACCATTAACTGAGTAAGTCCTGCCCTGGTTCAATCTACCAAAATGCATCACCTCGCATTTGTCTAAATTAAACTCCATCTGCCATTCGTCAGCCCACTGGCCCAATCGATCAAGATCCCGCTGCAATTGGAGATAGCATCCTAGTAAATCTTTTCTCCACTCTTTCCAGTTGCCCTTATTTGAGTTCAGGACACCAGTCTCAGAGCCACCCGTCTCCCTTCCAAACTGGAAATAAATTTCAATCACACTGGCCTTTATCAATCGGGGTGTAGATTACAGAAGCAGGGACGTCCTGTTGGAGTTGTATCGAACTTTGGGGAGGTCACTGCTGGAGCAGTGAGTGCAGTTCTGGTCACCACATTATAGGGAGGATGTGATTGGACTGGAGGGGGTGCAGAGGAGATTCACCAGGACGCTGCCTGGGACGGAGTGTTGAAGTTATGAAGAGAGGTCGGAGAGGCTTGGGTTGTTTTCTCTGGAGCAGAGAACATAAGAAATAGGAGCAGGAGTAGGCCATCTGGCCCCTCGAGCCTGCCCCGCCATTCAATAAGATCATGGCTGATCTGACGTGGATCAGTACCACTTACCCGCCTGCTCCCCATAACCCCTAATTCCCTTACCGATCAGGAATCCATCTATCCGTGATTTAAACATAGTCAACGAGGTAGCCTCCACCACTTCAGTGGGCAGAGAATTCCAGAGATTCACCACCCTCTGGGAGAAGAAGTTCCTCCTCAACTCTGTCCTAAACCGACCCCCCTTTATTTTGAGGCTGTGCCCTCTAGTTCTAGCTTCCTTTCTCAGTGGAAAGAATCTCTCCACCTCTACCCTATCCAGCCCCTTCATTATCTTATAGCTCTCTATAAGATCCCCCCTCATCCTTCTAAATTCCAACGAATACAAACCCAATCTGCTCAGTCTCTCCTCATAATAAATGTTTTAATAAAGAAGACTGAGGGGGTGACCTGATCGAGGTGTTGAAGATTATGAGGGGCATGGATAGGGAGCAGCTGTTCCCCCTGAGTTGAAGGGTCACAGGTTCAAGGTGGGGGGGGGGGGGGGAGGTTTAGGGGGGATTTGAGGAAAAGCGTTTCCCCCAGAGGGTGGTGAGGGTGTGGAATGCGCTGCCCGGGAGGGTGGTGGAGGTGGGATGCCTCACATCCTTTAAAAAGTACCCGGATGAGCACTTGGCGCGTCGGAACATTCAGGGCTATGGGCCAAGTGCTCGTTACTGGGATTAGGGAGGAGGGCAGATGTTTCTCATGTCATTAGAAACTAGAAGCAGGAGGAGGCCATTCGGCCCTTCCAGCTGCCCCGCCATTCATTCTGATCACGGCTGATCATCGAATTCAATATCCTGATCCCCCCTTCCCCCCATATCCCTCGATCCCTTTCGCCTCAAGAGCGAAATCTAATTTCTTCCTGAAATCTCACAACGTTTTGGCCTCAACTACTTTCTGTGGGAGTGAATTCCACACATTCACCACCCTCTGGGTGAAGAAATTTCTCCCCACCTCAGTCCTAAAAGGTTTCCCCCTTATCCTCAAACTCTGACCCCTAGTTCTGGACTCCCCCCATCATCGGGAACATTCTTTCTGAATCTACCCTGTCTAATTCTGTTAGAATTTTATAAGTTTCTATCAGATCCCCTCTCACTCTTCTAAACTCCAGTGAATATAATCCTAACCCACTTAGTCTCTCCTCATATGACAGAGCTGCCATCCCAGGAATCAGCCTGGTAAACCTTCGCTGCGCTCCCTGTATCGCAAGGACATCCTTCCTCAGATAAGGACACCAAAACTGCACACAATACTCCAGGTGTGGCCTCACCAACGCCCTGTACAATTGCAGCAAAACATCCCTATCCCGATACTCAAACCCTCTCGCTATGAAGCATCAGCGCAGACTTAATGGGCCGAAAGGCCTCTTCTGCTCCGTATGATTCTATGGTGTGATCACTGCCTTTATTCTGAACTCAGTAATTCATCCTGTCACAACACACAACACAATGCGGCACTCCCTCAGCACTGACCCTCTGACAGTGCGGCACTCCCTCAGCACTGACCCTCTGACAGTGCGGCACTCCCTCAGCACTGACCCTCTGACAGTGCGGCACTCCCTCAGCACTGACCCTCTGACAGTGCGGCACTCCCTCAGCACTGACCCTCTGACAGTGCGGCACTCCCTCAGCACTGACCCTCTGACAGTGCGGCACTCCCTCAGCACTGACCCTCTGACAGTGCGGCACTCCCTCAGCACTGACCCTCTGACAGTGCGGCACTCCCTCAGCACTGACCCTCTGACAGTGCGGCACTCCCTCAGCACTGACCCTCTGACAGTGCGGCACTCCCTCAGCACTGACCCTTTGACAGTGCGGCACTCCCTCAGTACTGACCCTCTGACAGTGCGGCACTCCCTCAGTACTGACCCTCTGACAGTGCGGCACTCCCTCAGCACTGACCCTCTGACAGTGCGGCACTCCCTCAGCACTGACCCTCTGACAGTGCGGCACTCCCTCAGTACTGACCCTCTGACAGTGTGGCACTCCCTCAGCACTGACCCTCTGACAGTGCGGCACTCCCTCAGCACTGACCCTCTGACAGTGCGGCACTCCCTCAGCACTGACCCTCTGACAGTGCAGCACTCCCTCAGTACTGACCCTCTGACAGTGCGGCACTCCCTCAGCACTGACCCTCTGACAGTGCGACACTCCCTCAGCACTGACCCTCTGACAGTGCGGATTGTTGAATGTTTTTTCAATGTGAAACTTGATGTTTGTATAATTTGAACTTTGATTCCACAGTCATAGGCAGAGCAGTCCATGCACTATCGCGGATTGGTGATGACTGTTACCTGGAAGCCCTGGAAGAAGGAGTGAGTATTCCACAGTGCGAATACATTACTCACCAATCAGTGTACAGATATCTCCCTGAGAGAGAGAGAGGGGACTGAGAGACACCAGTCAGTGTACAGATATCTCCCTGAGAGAGAGAGAGGGGACTGAGAGACACCAGTCAGTGTACAGATATCTCCCTGAGAGAGAGAGAGGGGACTGAGAGACACCAGTCAGTGTGCAGATATCTCCCTGAGAGAGAGAGAGGGGACTGAGAGACACCAGTCAGTGTACAGATATCTCCCTGAGAGAGAGAGGGGACTGAGAGACACCCGTCAGTGTACAGATATCTCCCTGAGAGAGAGGGGACTGAGAGACACCCGTCAGTGTACAGATATCTCCCTGAGAGAGAGGGTGGACTGAGAGACACCAGTCAGTGGACAGATATCTCCCTGAGAGAGAGAGGGGGGACTGAGAGACACCAGTCAGTGTACAGATATCTCCCTGAGAGAGAGGGGGGACTGAGAGACACCAGTCAGTGTACAGATATCTCCCTGAGAGAGAGAGGGGGGACTGAGAGACACCAGTCAGTGTACAGATATCTCCCTGAGAGAGAGAGAGGGGACTGAGAGACACCAGTCAGTGTACAGATATCTCCCTGAGAGAGAGAGAGGGGACTGAGAGACACCAGTCAGTGTACAGATATCTCCCTGAGAGAGAGAGGACTGAGAGACACCAGTCAGTGTACAGATATCTCCCTGAGAGAGAGAGAGGGGGGACTGAGAGACACCAGTCAGTGTACAGATATCTCCCCGAGAGAGAGGGGACTGAGAGACACCAGTCAGTGTACAGATATCTCCCCGAGAGAGAGAGAGGGGACTGAGAGACACCAGTCAGTGTACAGATATCTCCCCGAGAGAGAGAGAGGGGAGTGAGAGACACCAGTCAGTGGACAGATATCTCCCTGAGAGAGAGAGGGGACTGAGAGACACCAGTCAGTGTACAGATATCTCCCTGAGAGAGAGGGGACTGAGAGACACCAGTCAGTGTACAGATATCTCCCTGAGAGAGAGAGAGAGAGAGGACTGAGAGACACCAGTCAGTGTACAGATATCTCCCTGAGAGAGAGAGAGGGGACTGAGAGACACCAGTCAGTGTACAGATATCTCCCCGAGAGAGAGAGAGGGGACTGAGAGACACCAGTCAGTGTACAGATATCTCCCCGAGAGAGAGGGGACTGAGAGACACCAGTCAGTGTACAGATATCTCCCTGAGAGAGAGAGAGGGGACTGAGAGACACCAGTCAGTGTGCAGATATCTCCCTGAGAGAGAGAGAGGGGACTGAGAGACACCAGTCAGTGTACAGATATCTCCCTGAGAGAGAGAGAGAGAGGGGACTGAGAGACACCCGTCAGTGTACAGATATCTCCCTGAGAGAGAGAGAGGACTGAGAGACACCAGTCAGTGTACAGATATCTCCCTGAGAGAGAGAGAGGGGACTGAGAGACACCAGTCAGTGTACAGATATCTCCCTGAGAGAGAGAGAGGGGACTGAGAGACACCAGTCAGTGTACAGATATCTCCCTGAGAGAGAGAGGGGACTGAGAGACACCAGTCAGTGTACAGATATCTCCCTGAGAGAGAGAGAGGGGACTGAGTGACACCAGTCAGTGTACAGATATCTCCCTGAGAGAGAGAGGGGACTGAGAGACACCAGTCAGTGTACAGATATCTCCCTGAGAGAGTGAGAGAGGGGACTGAGAGACACCAGTCAGTGTACAGATATCTCCCTGAGAGAGAGAGGGGGGACTGAGAGACACCAGTCAGTGTACAGATATCTCCCTGAGAGAGAGAGAGGGGGACTGAGAGACACCAGTCAGTGTACAGATATCTCCCTGAGAGAGAGAGAGGGGACTGAGTGACACCAGTCAGTGTACAGATATCTCCCTGAGAGAGAGAGAGGGGACTGAGAGACACCAGTCAGTGTACAGATATCTCCCTGAGAGTGAGAGAGGGGACTGAGAGACACCAGTCAGTGTACAGATATCTCCCTGAGAGAGAGAGAGGGGACTGAGTGACACCAGTCAGTGTACAGATATCTCCCTGAGAGAGAGAGAGGGGGACTGAGAGACACCAGTCAGTGTACAGATATCTCCCTGAGAGAGAGAGGGGGGACTGAGAGACACCAGTCAGTGTACAGATATCTCCCTGAGAGAGAGAGGGGACTGAGAGACACCAGTCAGTGTACAGATATCTCCCTGAGAGAGAGAGGGGGGACTGAGAGACACCAGTCAGTGTACAGATATCTCCCTGAGAGAGAGAGGGGACTGAGAGACACCAGTCAGTGTACAGATATCTCCCTGAGAGAGTGAGAGAGGGGACTGAGAGACACCAGTCAGTGTACAGATATCTCCCTGAGAGAGAGAGAGAGGACTGAGAGACACCAGTCAGTGTACAGATATCTCCCTGAGAGAGAGGGGACTGAGAGACACCAGTCAGTGTACAGATATCTCCCTGAGAGAGAGAGGGGACTGAGAGACACCAGTCAGTGTACAGATATCTCCCTGAGAGAGTGAGAGAGGGGACTGAGAGACATTTTCATTTCTTTTCTTAGGGGGCGGCACGGTAGCACAGTGGTTAGCACTGCTGCTTCACAGCTCCAGGGTCCCGGGTTCGATTCCCGGCTTGGGTCACTGTCTGTGTGGAGTTTGCACATTCTCCTCGTGTCTGCGTGGGTTTCCTCCGGGTGCTCCGGTTTCCTCCCACAGTCCAAAGATGTGCGGGTTAGGTTGATTGGCCAGGTTAAAAAAATTGCCCCTTAGAGTCCTGGGATGCGTAGGTTAGAGGGATTAGCGGGTAAAATATGTGGGGTAGAGCCTGGGTGGGATTGTGGTCGGTGCAGACTCGATGGGCCGAATGGCCTCCTTCTGCACTGTAGGGTTTCTATGGTCACACCAGTCAGTGTACAGATATCTCCCTGAGAGAGAGAGAGAGGGGACTGAGAGACACCAGTCAGTGTACAGATATCTCCCTGAGAGAGAGAGAGGGGACTGAGAGACACCAGTCAGTGTACAGATATCTCCCTGAGAGAGAGAGAGGACTGAGAGACACCAGTCAGTGTACAGATATCTGCCTGAGAGAGAGAGGGGACTGAGAGACACCAGTCAGTGTGTAGATATCTCCTGGAGAGAGAGAGAGGACTGAGAGACACCAGTCAGTGTACAGATATCTCCCTGAGAGAGAGAGAGGGGACTGAGAGACACCAGTCTGTGTGTAGATATCTCCTGGAGAGAGAGAGAGGACTGAGAGACACCAGTCAGTGTACAGATATCTCCATGAGAGAGAGAGAGGGGACTGAGAGACACCAGTCAGTGTACAGATATCTCCCTGAGAGAGAGAGGACTGAGAGACACCAGTCAGTGCACAGATATCTCCCTGAGAGAGAGAGGACTGAGAGACACCAGTCAGTGTACAGATATCTCCCTGAGAGAGAGAGGACTGAGAGACACCAGTCAGTGTACAGATATCTCCATGAGAGAGAGAGGGGGGACTGAGAGACACCAGTCAGTGTACAGATATCTCCCTGAGAGAGAGAGAGGGGACTGAGAGACACCAGTCAGTGTACAGATATCTCCCTGAGAGAGAGAGGGGGGACTGAGAGACACCAGTCAGTGTACAGATATCTCCCTGAGAGAGAGAGAGGGGACTGAGAGACACCAGTCTGTGCACAGATATCTCCCCGAGAGAGAGAGAGGGGACTGAGAGACACCAGTCAGTGTACAGATATCTCCCTGAGAGAGAGAGGGGACTGAGAGACACCAGTCAGTGTGCAGATATCTCCCTGAGAGAGAGAGGACTGAGAGACACCAGTCAGTGTACAGATATCTCCCTGAGAGAGAGAGAGGGGGGACTGAGAGACACCAGTCAGTGTACAGATATCTCCCTGAGAGAGAGGGGACTGAGAGACACCAGTCAGTGTACAGATATCTCCCCGAGAGAGAGAGAGGGGACTGAGAGACACCAGTCAGTGTACAGATATCTCCCCGAGAGAGAGGGGACTGAGAGACACCAGTCAGTGTACAGATATTTCCCTGAGAGAGAGAGAGGGGACTGAGAGACACCAGTCAGTGTACAGATATCTCCCTGAGAGAGAGAGAGGGGAGTGAGAGACACCAGTCAGTGTACAGATATCTCCCTGAGAGAGAGAGGGGACTGAGAGACACCAGTCATTGTACAGATATCTCCCTGAGAGAGAGGGGACTGAGAGACACCAGTCAGTGTACAGATATCTCCCTGAGAGAGTGAGAGAGAGGACTGAGAGACACCAGTCAGTGTACAGATATCTCCCTGAGAGGGAGAGAGAGGGGACTGAGAGACACCAGTCAGTGTACAGACATCTCCCTGAGAGAGAGGGGACTGAGAGACACCAGTCAGTGTACAGATATCTCCCTGAGAGAGAGAGAGGACTGAGAGACACCAGTCAGTGTACAGATATCTCCCTGAGAGAGAGAGAGAGGGGACTGAGAGACACCAGTCAGTGTACAGACACCTCCTTGAGAGAGAGGGGACTGAGAGACACCAGTCAGTGTACAGACATCTCCCTGAGAGAGAGGGGACTGAGAGACACCAGTCAGTGTACAGACATCTCCCTGAGAGAGAGGGGACTGAGAGACACCAGTCTGTGTCGAGATATCTCCCTGAGAGAGAGAGAGGGGACTGAGAGACACCAGTCAGTGTACAGATATCTCCCCGAGAGAGAGTGAGAGGGGACTGAGAGACACCAGTCAGCGTACAGATATCTCCCTGAGTGAGAGAGAGGACTGCGAGACACCAGTCAGTGTACAGATATCTCCCTGAGAGAGAGGGGACTGAGAGACACCAGTCAGTGTACAGATATCTCCCTGAGTTAGAGAGAGGACTGCGAGACACCAGTCAGTGTACAGACATCTCCCTGAGAGAGAGGGGACTGAGAGACACCAGTCAGTGTACAGACATCTCCCTGAGAGAGAGGGGACTGAGAGACACCAGTCAGTGTACAGACATCTCCCTGAGAGAGAGGGGACTGAGAGACACCAGTCAGTGTACAGATATCTCCCTGAGAGAGAGAGGAGGGACTGAGAGACACCAGTCAGTGTACAGATATCTCCCTGAGAGAGAGAGAGGGGACTGAGAGACACCAGTCAGTGTACAGATATCTCCCTGAGAGAGAGGGGACTGAGAGACACCAGTCAGTGTACAGATATCTCCCTGAGAGTGAGAGAGGGGACTGAGAGACACCAGTCAGTGTACAGATATCTCCCTGAGAGAGAGAGAGGGGACTGAGAGACAGCAGTCAGTGTACAGATATCTCCCTGAGAGAGAGAGAGAGGGGACTGAGAGACACCAGTCAGTGTACAGATATCTCCCTGAGAGGGAGAGAGGGGACTGAGAGACACCAGTCAGTGTACAGATATCTCCCTGAGAGAGAGAGAGGGGACTGAGAGACACCAGTCAGTGTAGATGGTATCTGTGGGTCTATTTGGGAAGGTTACAATGTCCTCTCTCTGTTCCAGCTCGCTCTGAGGGCAGTGAATTCCTCGCGATCAGCTTTTGCCTGCTTCCTCTTCGACCCTCTCTTCTTTCAGAAGTATGAACACAGAAGCCGGCCCTCAGCGGGAGACAAGGAATGTTCCGGAACGGTCGTCGAAAACTTCCGCTGCAAAATCGTGATGAAGGTGTGAATCTCGAATCCGCGGTCACAGGGGTCAGTGCTGAGGGAGTGCCGCACTGTCAGAGGGTCAGTGCTGAGGGAGTGCCGCACTGTCAGAGGGTCAGTACTGAGGGAGTGCCGCACTGTCAGAGGGTCAGTGCTGAGGGAGTGCCGCACTGTCAGAGGGTCAGTGCTGAGGGAGTGCCGCACTGTCAGAGGGTCAGTGCTGAGGGAGTGCCGCACTGTCAGAGGGTCAGTGCTGAGGGAGTGCCGCACTGTCAGAGGGTCAGTGCTGAGGGAGTGCCGCACTGTCAGAGGGTCAGTGCTGAGGGAGTGCCGCACTGTCAGAGGGTCAGTGCTGAGGGAGTGCCGCACTGTCAGAGGGTCAGTGCTGAGGGAGTGCCGCACTGTCAGAGGGTCAGTGCTGAGGGAGTGCCGCACTGTCAGAGGGTCAGTGCTGAGGGAGTGCCGCACTGTCAGAGGGTCAGTGCTGAGGGAGTGCCGCACTGTCAGAGGGTCAGTGCTGAGGGAGTGCCGCACTGTCAGAGGGTCAGTGCTGAGGGAGTGCCGCACTGTCAGAGGGTCAGTGCTGAAGGAGTGCCGCCCTGTCAGAGGGTCAGTGCTGAGGGAGTGTCGCACTGTCAGAGGGTCAGTGCTGAGGGAGAGCCGCATTGTCAGAGGGTCAGTGCTGAGGGAGTGCCGCACTGTCAGAGGGTCAGTGCTGAGGGAGTGCCGCACTGTCAGAGGGTCAGTACTGAGGGAGTGCCGCACTGTCAGAGGGTCAGTGCTGAGGGAGTGCCGCACTGTCAGAGGGTCAGTACTGAGGGAGTGCCGCACTGTCAGAGGGTCAGTACTGAGGGAGCGCGGCACTGTCAGAGGGTCAGTGCTGAGGGAGTGCCGCACTGTCAGAGGGTCAGTACTGAGGGAGTGCCGCACTGTCAGAGGGTCAGTACTGAGGGAGCGCGGCACTGTCAGAGGGTCAGTGCTGAGAGAGTGCCGCACTGTCAGAGGGTCAGTACTGAGGGAGTGCCGCACTGTCAGAGGGTCAGTACTGAGGGAGCGCGGCACTGTCAGAGGGTCAGTGCTGAGAGAGTGCCGCACTGTCAGAGGGTCAGTGCTGAGGGAGTGCCGCACTGTCAGAGGGTCAGTACTGAGGGAGTGCTGCACTGTCAGAGGGTCAGTGCTGAGGGAGTGCCGCACTGTCAGAGGGTCAGTGCTGAGGGAGTGCCGCACTGTGAGAGGGTCAGTGCTGAGGGAGTGCCGCACTGTCAGAGGGTCAGTACTGAGGGAGTGCCGCACTGTCAGAGGGTCAGTGCTGAGGGAGTGCCGCACTGTCAGAGGGTCAGTGCTGAGGGAGTGCCGCACTGTCAGAGGGTCAGTGCTGGGGGCCTCCCTGTCTGCCCCCCCCCCCCCCCCACCCCCCACCCCAGCCCTGGCCCCCTCAGCGTGATGTAGTGTGATGCTGTGCCAGTTGGTTAACTCTCTCCTGCTCTCTGTTCCTGCCGGATCTGCAGTCCATCCTGGCGGTTTTCAAGTCCCCGGCGTCTCTGGAGAAGAGTGTGGAGAAATGTAAGATGGTGCAGAGCCGAGACTCCGATCGATTGGTCATCCAGCTGCTGTGTAAACACGGTGAGGCCCGCGGGGAGGGAATGGCCACACGTGGCAGAGTGGGTTCGCACTGCTCCCTCACAGCGCCAGGGACCCGGGTTCGATTCCCGGGGGCACGGTGACACAGTGGGTTCGCACTGCTCCCTCACAGCGCCAGGGACCCGGGTTCGATTCCCGGGGGCACGGTGACACAGTGGGTTAGCGC
>NW_027592562.1:42500-47500 GCF_964213995.1 Mustelus asterias | reverse complement strand
TACACTGACTGGTGTCTCTCTCTCTCTCTCTCAGGGAGATATCTGTCCACTGACTGGTGTCTCTCAGTCCCCTCTCTCTCTCTCAGGGAGATATCTGTACACTGACTGGTGTCTCTCAGTCCTCTCTCTCTCTCAGGGAGATATCTGTACACTGACTGGTGTCTCTCAGTCCCCTCTCTCTCTCTCTCTCACGGAGATATCTGTACACTGACTGGTGTCTCTCAGTCCCCTCTCTCTCTCTCAGGGAGATATCTGTACACTGACTGGTGTCTCTCAGTCCCCCCTCTCTCTCTCAGGGAGATATCTGTACACTGACTGGTGTCTCTCAGTCCCCCCTCTCTCTCTCAGGGAGATATCTGTACACTGACTGGTGTCTCTCAGTCCTCTCTCTCAGGGAGATATCTGTACACTGACTGGTGTCTCTCAGTCCCCTCTCTCTCAGGGAGATATCTGTACACTGACTGGTGTCTCTCAGTCCCCTCTCTCTCTCAGTGAGATATCTGTACACTGACTGGTGTCTCTCAGTTCCCTCTCTCTCAGGGAGATATCTGTACACTGACTGGTGTCTCTCAGTCCCCTCTCTCTCTCTCAGGGAGATATCTGTACACTGAGTGGTGTCTCTCAGTCCCCTCTCTCTCTCTCAGGGAGATATCTGTACACTGACTGGTGTCTCTCAGTCCCCTCTCTCTCTCTCAGGGAGATATCTGTACACTGACTGGTGTCTCTCAGTCCCCTCTCTCTCTCAGGGAGATATCTGTACACTGACTGGTGTCTCTCAGTCCCCTCTCTCTCTCAGGGAGATATCTGTACACTGACTGGTGTCTCTCAGTCCCCTCTCGCACTCTCTCTCAGGGAGATATCTGTACACTGACTGGTGTCTCTCAGTCCCCTCTCTCTCTCTCTCTCAGGGAGATATCTGTACACTGACTGGTGTCTCTCAATACCCCTCTCTCTCTCTCTCAGGGAGATATCTGTACACTGACTGGTGTCTCTCAGTCCTCTCTCTCTTTCTCTCAGGTAGATATCTGTACACTGACTGGTGTCTCTCAGTCCCCTCTCTCTCTCTCTCTCTCTCAGGGAGATATCTGTACACTGACTGGTGTCTCTCAGTCCTCTCTCTCTCTCTCTCAGGGAGATATCTGTACACTGACTGGTGTCTCTCAATCCCCCCTCTCTCTCTCTCTCAGGGAGATATCTGTACACTGACTGGTGTCTCTCAGTCCCCTCTCTCTCTCTCTCTCTCAGGGAGATATCTGTACACTGACTGGTGTCTCTCAATACCCCTCTCTCTCTCTCTCAGGGAGATATCTGTACACTGACTGGTGTCTCTCAGTCCTCTCTCTCTTTCTCTCAGGGAGATATCTGTACACTGACTGGTGTCTCTCAGTCCCCTCTCTCTCTCTCTGGGAGATATCTGTACACTGACTGGTGTCTCTCAGTCCCCTCTCTCTCTCTCAGGGAGATATCTGTACACTGACTGGTGTCTCTCAGTCCCCCCTCTCTCTCTCAGGGTGATATCTGGACACTGACTGGTGTCTCTTTCAACATCCCATTCCCAGGAGATCACAGGTATCTAAATGGAACAGTTTCCTTGATGGACTTGATCAAGAATGTAAACCTCACCAAATATTATCGCTACAATGGATCACTCACTACACCAAAGTGCAATGAAGTTGTTGTTTGGACAGTGTTCGAGGAACCCATTCGCCTCAATGCATCACTGGTATGTAACCCAGACACCTAAACCCGTGCTGTCCCTGTCCTGGGAGTGTTTGATGGGGACAGTGTAGAGGGAGCTTTACTCTGTATCTAACCCCGTGCTGTACCTGTCCTGGGAGTGTTTGATGGGGACAGTGTAGAGGGAGCTTTACTCTGTATCTAACCCCGTGCTGTACCTGTCCTGGGAGTGTTTGATGGGGACAGTGTAGAGGGAGCTTTACTCTGTATCTCACCCCGTGCTGTACCTGTCCTGGGAGTGTTTGATGGGGGACAGTGTAGAGGGAGCTTTACTCTGTATCTAACCCCGTGCTGTACCTGTCCTGGGAGTGTTTGATGGGGGACAGTGCAGAGGGAGCTTTACTCTGTATCTAACCCCGTGCTGTACCTGTCCTGGGAGTGTTTGATGGGGACAGTGTAGAGGGAGCTTTACTCTGTATCTAACCCCGTGCTGTACCTGTCCTGGGAGTGTTTGATGGGGACAGTGTAGAGGGAGCTTTACTCTGTATCTAACCCCGTGCTGTACCTGTCCTGGGAGTGTTTGATGGGGACAGTGTAGAGGGAGCTTTACTCTGTATCTAACCCCGTGCTGTCCCTGTCCTGGGAGTGTTTGATTTGGGACAGTGTAGAGGGAGCTTTACTCTGTATCTCACCCCGTGCTGTACCTGTCCTGGGAGTGTTTGATGGGGACAGTGTAGAGGGAGCTTTACTCTGTATCTAACCCCGTGCTGTACCTGTCCTGGGAGTGTTTGATGGGGGACAGTGTCGAGGGGGCTTTACTCTGTATCTAACCCCGTGCTGTACCTGTCCTGGGAGTGTTTGATGGGGACAGTGTAGAGGGAGCTTTACTCTGTATCTAACCCCGTGCTGTACCTGTCCTGGGAGTGTTTGATGGGGGACAGTGTAGAGGGAGCTTTACTCTGTATCTAACCCCGTGCTGTCCCTGTCCTGGGAGTGTTTGATGGGGGACAGTGTAGAGGGAGCTTTACTCTGTATCTAACCCCGTGCTGTACCTGTCCTGGGAGTGTTTGATGGGGGACAGTGTCGAGGGGGCTTTACTCTGTATCTAACCCCGTGCTGTACCTGTCCTGGGAGTGTTTGATGGGGACAGTGTAGAGGGAGCTTTACTCTGTATCTAACCCCGTGCTGTACCTGTCCTGGGAGTGTTTGATGGGGGACAGTGTCGAGGGGGCTTTACTCTGTATCTAACCCCGTGCTGTACCTGTCCTGGGAGTGTTTGATGGGGGACTGTGTAGAGGGAGCTTTACTCTGTATCTAACCCCGTGCTGTACCTGTCCTGGGAGTGTTTGATGGGGGACAGTGTAGAGGGAGCTTTACTCTGTATCTAACCCCGTGCTGTACCTGTCCTGGGAGTGTTTGATGGGGGACTGTGTAGAGGGAGCTTTACTCTGTATCTAACCCCGTGCTGTACCTGTCCTGGGAGTGTTTGATGGGGGACAGTGTAGAGGGAGCTTTACTCTGTATCTAACCCCGTGCTGTACCTGTCCTGGGAGTGTTTGATGGGGGACAGTGTAGAGGGAGGTTTACTCTGTATCTAACCCCGTGCTGTACCTGTCCTGGGAGTGTTTGATGGGGACAGTGTGGAGGGAGCTTTACTCTGTATCTAACCCCGTGCTGTACCTGTCCTGGGAGTGTTTGATGGGGGACAGTGCAGAGGGAGCTTTACTCTGTATCTAACCCCGTGCTGTACCTGTCCTGGGAGTGTTTGATGGGGGACTGTGTAGAGGGAGCTTTACTCTGTATCTAACCCCGTGCTGTACCTGTCCTGGGAGTGTTTGATGGGGGACAGTGTAGAGGGAGCTTTACTCTGTATCTAACCCTGTGCTGTACCTGTCCTGGGAGTGTTTGATGGGGGACAGTGCAGAGGGAGCTTTACTCTGTATCTAACCCCGTGCTGTACCTGTCCTGGGAGTGTTTGATGGGGGACTGTGTAGAGGGAGCTTTACTCTGTATCTAACCCCGTGCTGTACCTGTCCTGGGAGTGTTTGATGGGGGACAGTGTAGAGGGAGCTTTACTCTGTATCTAACCCCGTGCTGTACCTGTCCTGGGAGTGTTTGATGGGGGACTGTGTAGAGGGAGCTTTACTCTGTATCTAACCCCGTGCTGTACCTGTCCTGGGAGTGTTTGATGGGGGACAGTGTAGAGGGAGCTTTACTCTGTATCTAACCCCGTGCTGTACCTGTCCTGGGAGTGTTTGATGGGGGACTGTGTAGAGGGAGCTTTACTCTGTATCTAACCCCGTGCTGTACCTGTCCTGGGAGTGTTTGATGGGGACAGTGTAGAGGGAGCTTTACTCTGTATCTAACCCCGTGCTGTACCTGTCCTGGGAGTGTTTGATGGGGGATAGTGCAGAGGGAGCTTTACTCTGTATCTAACCCCGTGCTGTACCTGTCCTGGGAGTGTTTGATGGGGACAGTGTAGAGGGAGCTTTACTCTGTATCTAACCCCGTGCTGTACCTGTCCTGGGAGTGTTTGATGGGGACAGTGTAGCGGGAGCTTTACTCTGTATCTAACACCGTGCGGTTTCTCTGCAGGTTGAGACCTTCTTCCATGACCTCTACGTGAATGAGACCTCCAGAGTGAAACTTTTGGACAATTTCCGCCCTCTGCAGTCCAATATCAACCCAGTGTGGGCATCCAAGGCCGCAGGCAAGAGTGCCGCACCAACGACCACCCCACCTCCTGGCGAAACCCCGGAACAGCCAACGACCACCCCACCTCTTGGCTATACCAAGGAACAGCCAACGACCACCCCACCTCTTGGCCAAACCAAGGAACAGCCAACGACCACCCCACCTCTTGGCCAAACCAAGGAACAGCCAACGACCACCCCACCTCTTGGCCAAACCAAGGAACAGCCAACGACCACCCGTTCCACTGGCGCTGGGTGGGCACCCCTCTCCCTGGGTCTTCTTATACCCCTCTGCGCCTTCTTCTTGCTGGTGACCTGAGCTGGCATCGTGGCCTCTCACCCCCTCTCTGGCTCAAGGCAGAGTGTCAGCCTCTGGCGCTCGGACAGCTGGAAATGGAGAGGGTCCCGAGAGGCCCCGAGAGGTTCACTCCCTCTCTCTCTCTCTCTCTCTCTCAATCGCTCTTCAAGGGGATTTTCTCTCGGTGACCAATCAGAATTCTGCCGTTTCGGGGGAGGCTCCTGAATCTACCCCCTCGCCCCCCGCTGCCAGGGCTCCAGTCGATAGCCCCGGGGAGGGACGATTCAGCCTCGTGCTGCCCCTCCCTTACCCCCAACCTGTGCCCAACTCCC
>NW_027592562.1:30000-35000 GCF_964213995.1 Mustelus asterias | reverse complement strand
CACAGGAACAGGAGGAGGCCATTCAGCCCCTCTCTCTCCAGCCTGTTACACAGGAACAGGACAAGACCCATTCAGCCCCTCTCTCTCCAGCCTGTTACACAGGAACAGGAGGAGGCCATTCAGCCCCTCTCTCTCCAGCCTGTTACACAGGGACAGGAGGAGGCCATTCAGCCCCTCTCTATCCAGCCTGTTACACAGGAACAGGAGGAGGCCATTCAGCCCCTCTCTCTCTCCAGCCTGTTACACAGGAATAGGAGGAGGGCCATTCAGCTCCTCTCTCTCCAGACTGTTACACAGGGACAGGAGGAGGCCATTCAGCCCCTCTCTCTCCAGTCTGTTACACAGGAACAGGAGGAGGCCATTCAGCCCCTCTCTCTCCAGCCTGTTACACAGGAACAGGACAAGACCCATTCAGCCCCTCTCTCTCCAGCCTGTTACACAGGAACAGGAGGAGACCCATTCAGCCCCTCTCTCTCCAGCCTGTTACACAGGAACAGGAGGAGGCCATTCAGCCCCTCTCTCTCCAGCCTGTTACACAGGGACAGGAGGAGGCCATTCAGCCCCTCTCTATCCAGCCTGTTACACAGGAACAGGAGGAGGCCATTCAGCCCCTCTCTCTCCAGCCTGTTACACAGGAACAGGACAAGACCCATTCAGCCCCTCTCTCTCCAGCCTGTTACACAGGAACAGGAGGAGGCCATTCAGCCCCTCTCTCTCCAGCCTGTTACACAGGAACAGGGGAGGCCCATTCAACCCCCTTCTTGAGCCTGTTAGCCGCCTTGATCAAATATGGCCCCCACTCCCATTGCTCACACCTCCATCTTGCCTTGATCAAATATGGCCCCCACTCCCATTGCTCACCTCCATCTTGCCTTGATCAAATATGGCCCCCACTCCCATTGCTCACACCTCCATCTTGCCTTGATCAAATATGGCCCCCACTCCCATTGCTCACACCTCCATCTTGCCTTGATCAAACAAGGCCCCCTTTCCTGCCCGCCCCCCTCGCCCCGTCCGTACCCTGGTGAGGCTGATGAAGAAACGGTTCCTCTCGGCCTCTGGGTCAATGATGCCTCCCCTCGCCAGCTGCCTCTGGAAGATGTCCTGTAGTTCCACCTGCTTCTGGAGCGATGCCTCGTCCGGCTCATACGGTTCCTGCATTGGGGAGAGGAGAGGAGGGGGGGGGGGTTTGGGTAGGCAGTCTTACTGAGGCTCCCCCCCAACCGCCACCCAACGTGACGTCCCACCCAGCACATACCCCCTCCCCCCGTGTCCAATCTCCCCTCTCCCCCTGTCCGACCTCCCCTCTCCCCGTGTCCAATCCCCGCTCTCCCCGTGTCCAATCCCCCTTCTCCCCCTGTCCGACCTCCCCTCTCCCCGTGTCCAATCCCCCCTCTCCCCCTGTCCGACCTCCCCTCTCCCCGTGTCCAATCTCCCCTCTCCCCGTGTCCAATCCCCGCTCTCCCCGTGTCCAATCCCCGCTCTCCCCGTGTCCAATCTCCCCGCTCTCCCCGTGTCCAATCCCCCCTCTCCCCGTGTCCAATACCCCCTCTCCCCGTGTCCAATCCCCCCTCTCCCCGTGTCCAATCCCCGCTCTCCCCGTGTCCAATCCCCCCTCTCCCCGTGTCCAATCTCCCCGCTCTCCCCGTGTCCAATCTCCCCTCTCCCCGTGTCCAATCTCCCCGCTCTCCCCGTGTCCAATCCCCCCTCTCCCCGTGTCCAATCTCCCCCTCTCCCCGTGTCCAATCCCCCCCTCTCCCCGTGTCCAATCTCCCCGCTCTCCCCGTGTCCAATCCCCGCTCTCCCCGTGTCCAATCCCCCCTCTCCCTGTGTCCAATCCCCGCTCTCCCCGTGTCCAATCCCCCCTCTCCCCGTGTCCAATCTCCCCGCTCTCCCCGTGTCCAATCCCCCCTCTCCCCGTGTCCAATCCCCGCTCTCCCCGTGTCCAATCCCCCCTCTCCCCGTGTCCAATCCCCCCTCTCCCCGTGTCCAATCCCCGCTCTCCCCGTGTCCAATCCCCCCTCTCCCCGTGTCCAATCCCCCCTCTCCCCGTGTCCAATCTCCCCTCTCCTCCCGTGTCCAATCTCCCCTCTCCCCCTGTCCGACCTCCCCTCTCCCCGTGTCCAATCTCCCCTCTCCCCGTGTCCAATCCCCGCTCTCCCCGTGTCCAATCCCCCCTCTCCCGGTGTCCAATCCCCCCTCTCCCCGTGTCCAATCCCCCCTCTCCTCGTGTCCAATCTCCCCTCTCCCCGTGTCCAATCTCCTCCCTCTCCCCGTGTCCAATCTCCCCCTCTCCCCGTGTCCAATCTCCCCCTCTCCCCGTGTCCAATCTCCCCCTCTCCCCGTGTCCAATCTCCCCTCTCCCCGTGTCCAATCCCCCCTCTCCCCGTGTCCAATCTCCCCCTCTCCCCGTGTCCAATCCCCCCTCTCCCCGTGTCCAATCTCCCCCTCTCCCGGTGTCCAATCTCCCCCTCTCCCCGTGTCCAATCTCCCCTCTCCCCGTGTCCAATCCCCCCTCTCCTCGTGTCCAATCTCCCCTCTCCCTGTGTCCAATCTCCCCCTCTCCCCGTGTCCAATCCCCCCTCTCCCCGTGTCCAGTCCCCCCTCTCCCCGTGTCCAATCCCCCCTCTCCCCGTGTCCAATCCCCCCCTCTCCCCGTGTCCAATCCCCCCTCTCCCGGTGTCATAAAACATAAACATAAAAACCCTACAGTGCAGAAGGAGGCCATTCAGCCCATCGAGTCTGCACCGACCACAATCCCACCCAGGCCCTACCCCCACATATTTTACCCGCTAATCCCTCTAACTTACGCATCCCAGGACTCTAAGGGACAATTTTTAACCTGGCCAATCAACCTAACCCGCACATCTTTGGACTGTGGGAGGAAACCGGAGCACCCGGAGGAAACCCACGCAGACACGAGGAGAATGTGCAAACTCCACACAGACAGTGACCCGAGCCGGGAATCGAACCCGGGACCCTGGAGCTGTGAAGCAGCAGTGCTAACCACTGTGCTACCGTGCCGCCCAATCCTCCCTCTCCCCGTGTCCAATCCCCCCTCTCCTCGTGTCCAATCTCCCCTCTCCCCGTGTCCAATCTCCCCCTCTCCCCGTGTCCCATCTCCCCTCTCCCGTGTCCAATCCCCCCTCTCCTCGTGTCCAATCTCCCCCTCTCCCCGTGTCCAATCTCCCCCTCTCCCCGTGTCCAATCTCCCCCTCTCCCCGTGTCCAATCTCCCCCTCTCCCCGTGTCCAATCCCCCCTCTCCCTCCCATGCTGCCCCCGACTGAACTAAAACCCCCTACCCTTCCGGGGTCCGTATCCCTCTATTCCCATCCTATTCATGGATTTGTCAAGACGCCCCTTAAAACTCACTATCGTATCCGCTTCCACTCCCTCCCCCCGGCAGCGAGTTCCAGGCACCCACCACCCTCTGTGTAAAAAATCTGCCTCGTACATCTCCTTTAAACCTTGCCCCTCGCCCCTTAAACCTGTGCCCCCTAGTAATTGACATAGGAGCAGAATGAGGCCACTCGGCCCATCGAGTCTGCTCCCCCATTCAATCATGGCTGATATTTTCCTCATCCCCATTCTCCTGCCTTTTCCCCATAACCCCTGATCCCCGATTAATCAAGAACCTATCTATCTCTGTCTTAAAGACACTCAATGACCCGGCCTCCACAGCCTTCTGCGGCGAGGAGTTCCACACATTCACCACTCTCTGGCTGAAGAAATTCCTCCTCATCTCCGTTTTAAAGGATCGCCCCTTTAGCCTGAGGTTGTGTTCCCTCTGGTTCTAGTTTTTCCCACTAGTGGAAACATCCTCTCCACGTCCACTCTATCCAGGCCTCGCAGTGTCCTGTAAGTTTCAATAAGATCCCCCCCTCATCCTTCTAAACTCCAACGAGTACAGACCCAGAGTCCTCAACCCGTTCCTCATACGACAAGCTCTTCATTCCAGGGATCATTCTTGTGAACCTCCTCTGGACCCTTTCCAAGGCCAGCACATCCTTCCTTAGATACGGGGACCCAAAACTGCTCACAATGTTCCAAATGGGGTCTGACCAGAACCTTATACAGCCTCAGAAGTCCATCCCTGCTCTTGTATTCTAGCCCTCTCGACATGAAGGCTAACATTGCATTTCCCTTCCTAACTGCCGACCGAACCTGCTCGTTAACCTCAAGGGAATCTTGAACAATGATTCCCAAGCCCCTTTGTGATTCTGATTTCCGAAACATTTCCCCATTTAGAGAATAGTCTCTCCTCCATTCCTCCTTCCAAAGTGCCGAACCTCACACTTTTCCACATTGTGTTCCATCTGTCACTGCTTATCCCACTCTCCCAACCTGCCCAAGTCCTTCTGCAGCCCCCCTGCTTCCTCAATACTACCTGTCCCTCTACGTATCTCTGTATCATCCGCAAACTTAGCAACAGTGCCTTCAGTTCCGATGAAGACAAGAATGCCATGTTTTCTTCACCACCTTTTCCACCCGTGTTGCCAGTTTTAAGGATCTGTACTCCCAGATCTCTCCGTCTACGCTCCTGATGGTTCTGCCATTTAGTTGATAGCTCCCAACTGAATTGGATCGACCCAAATGCATCACCTCACATTTGCCAGACTAAACTGCATCTGTCGCTTCTCTGCCCAAGTTGGCAGCTGGCTGTATCCTCTGACAACCTTCATCACCATCCACAACTCCGCCGATCTGAGTATCGAATGTTCTGGGGGACGCCGGGTTCGAATCCCGCCCGCGGCAGACGGTGGAATTAGAATTCGATAAAAAATATCTGGGATTAAGAATCTACTGATGACCCGTTGTCGATTGTGGGGGAAAAACCCATCTGGTTCCCTTTAGGGAAGGAAATCTGCCGTCCTTACCCTGGTCTGGCCTACATGTGACTCCAGAGCCACAGCCAATGTGTGGGTGACTCTCAACTGTCCCTCCAAGGGGCAACTAGGGATGGGCAATAGACGCTGGCCCAGCCAGCGACGCCCGTGTC
>NW_027592562.1:0-25000 GCF_964213995.1 Mustelus asterias | reverse complement strand
CCATCCCTCTAACCCCACTGCCCCGCTCTCTCCCCATATCCCTCTCTACCCATCCCTCTAACCCCACTGCCCCGCTCTCTCCCCATAGCCCTCTCTACCCATCCCTCTAACCCCACTGCCCCGCTCTCTCCCCATATCCCTCTCTACCCATCCCTCTAACCCCACTGCCCCGCTCTCTCCCCATAGCCCTCTACACCCATCCCTCTAACCCCACTGCCCCGCTCTCTCCCCATATCCCTCTACACCCATCCCTCTAACCCCACTGCCCCGCTCTCTCCCCATATCCCTCTATACCCATCCCTCTAACCCCACTGCCCCGCTCTCTCCCCATAGCCCTCTACACCCATCCCTCTAACCCCACTGCCCCGCTCTCTCCCCATATCCCTCTATACCCATCCCTCTAACCCCACTGCCCCGCTCTCTCCCCATAGCCCTCTACACCCATCCCTCTAACCCCACTGCCCCGCTCTCTCCCCATAGCCCTCTGTACCCATCCCTCTAACCCCACTGCCCCGCTCTCTCCCCATATCCCTCTCTACCCATCCCTCTAACCCCACTGCCCCGCTCTCTCCCCATATCCCTCTATACCCATCCCTCTAACCCCACTGCCCCGCTCTCTCCCCATATCCCTCTCTACCCATCCCTCTAACCCCACTGCCCCGCTCTCTCCCCATATCCCTCTATACCCATCCCTCTAACCCCACTGCCCCGCTCTCTCCCCATAGCCCTCTACACCCATCCCTCTAACCCCACTGCCCCGCTCTCTCCCCATATCCCTCTCTACCCATCCCTCTAACCCCACTGCCCCGCTCTCTCCCCATATCCCTCTCTACCCATCCCTCTAACCCCACTGCCCCGCTCTCTCCCCATATCCCTCTCTACCCATCCCTCTAACCCCACTGCCCCGCTCTCTCCCCATATCCCTCTACTCCCATCCCTCTAACCCCACTGCCCCGCTCTCTCCCCATATCCCTCTCTACCCATCCCTCTAACCCCACTGCCCCGCTCTCTCCCCATATCCCTCTCTACCCATCCCTCTAACCCCACTGCCCCGCTCTCTCCCCATATCCCTCTACTCCCATCCCTCTAACCCCACTGCCCCGCTCTCTCCCCATAGCCCTCTCTACCCATCCCTCTAACCCCACTGCCCCGCTCTCTCCCCATAGCCCTCTATACCCATCCCTCTAACCCCACTGCCCCGCTCTCTCCCCATAGCCCTCTCTACCCATCCCTCTAACCCCACTGCCCCGCTCTCTCCCCATATCCCTCTATACCCATCCCTCTAACCCCACTGCCCCGCTCTCTCCCCATATCCCTCTATACCCATCCCTCTAACCCCACTGCCCCGCTCTCTCCCCATATCCCTCTACACCCATCCCTCTAACCCCACTGCCCCGCTCTCTCCCCATAGCCCTGTATCAATCCCCAAACTAATCCCACTGCCCCGCTCTCTCCCCATATCCCTCTATACCCATCCCTCTAACCCCACTGCCCCGCTCTCTCCCCATATCCCTCCATACCCATCCCTCTAACCCCACTGCCCCGCTCTCTCCCCATATCCCTCCATACCCATCCCTCTAACCCCACTGCCCCGCTCTCTCCCCATATCCCTCTGTACCCATCCCTCTAACCCCACTGCCCCGCTCTCTCCCCATATCCCTCCATACCCATCCCTCTAACCCCACTGCCCCCCGCTCTCTCCCCATAGCCCTCTGTACCCATCCCTCTAACCCCACTGCCCCCCGCTCTCTCCCCATAGCCCTCTGTACCCATCCCTCTAACCCCACTGCCCCACTCTCTCCCCATATCCCTCTGTACCCATCCCTCTAACCCCACTGCCCCGCTCTCTCCCCATATCCCTCTGTACCCATCCCTCTAACCCCACTGCCCCGCTCTCTCCCCATATCCCTCTCTACCCATCCCTCTAACCCCACTGCCCCGCTCTCTCCCCATATCCCTCCATACCCATCCCTCTAACCCCACTGCCCCGCTCTCTCCCCATATCCCTCCATACCCATCCCTCTAACCCCACTGCCCCGCTCTCTCCCCATATCCCTCTGTACCCATCCCTCTAACCCCACTGCCCCGCTCTCTCCCCATATCCCTCCATACCCATCCCTCTAACCCCACTGCCCCCCGCTCTCTCCCCATAGCCCTCTGTACCCATCCCTCTAACCCCACTGCCCCCCGCTCTCTCCCCATAGCCCTCTGTACCCATCCCTCTAACCCCACTGCCCCACTCTCTCCCCATATCCCTCTGTACCCATCCCTCTAACCTCACTGCCCCGCTCTCTCCCCATATCCCTCTGTACCCATCCCTCTAACCCCACTGCCCCGCTCTCTCCCCATATCCCTCTCTACCCATCCCTCTAACCCCACTGCCCCGCTCTCTCCCCATATCCCTCTATACCCATCCCTCTAACCCCACTGCCCCGCTCTCTCCCCATATCCCTCTATACCCATCCCTCTAACCCCACTGCCCCGCTCTCTCCCCATATCCCTCTGTACCCATCCCTCTAACCCCACTGCCCCACTCTCTCCCCATATCCCTCTGTACCCATCCCTCTAACCCCACTCTCTCCCCATATCCCTCTGTACCCATCCCTCTAACCCCACTGCCCCGCTCTCTCCCCATATCCCTCTCTACCCATCCCTCTAACCCCACTGCCCCGCTCTCTCCCCATATCCCTCTCTACCCATCCCTCTAACCCCACTGCCCCCCGCTCTCTCCCCATATCCCTCTACACCCATCCCTCTAACCCCACTGCCCCGCTCTCTCCCCATAGCCCTGTATCAATCCCCAAACTAATCCCACTGCCCCGCTCTCTCCCCATATCCCTCTCTACCCATCCCTCTAACCCCACTGCCCCGCTCTCCCCCCATAGCCCTGTATCAATCCCCAAACTAATCCCACTGCCCCGCTCTCTCCCCATATCCCTCTATACCCATCCCTCTAACCCCACTGCCCCGCTCTCTCCCCATATCCCTCTCTACCCATCCCTCTAACCCCACTGCCCCGCTCTCTCCCCATATCCCTCTCTACCCATCCCTCTAACCCCACTGCCCCGCTCTCTCCCCATAGCCCTGTATCAATCCCCAAACTAATCCCACTGCCCCGCTCTCTCCCCATATCCCTCTATACCCATCCCTCTAACCCCACTGCCCCGCTCTCTCCCCATATCCCTCTCTACCCATCCCTCTAACCCCACTGCCCCGCTCTCTCCCCATAGCCCTCTACACCCATCCCTCTAACCCCACTCTCTCCCCATATCCCTCTCTACCCATCCCTCTAACCCCACTGCCCCGCTCTCTCCCCATATCCCTCTCTACCAATCCCTCTAACCCCACTGCCCCACTCTCTCCCCATATCCCTCTACACCCATCCCTCTAACCCCACTGCCCCGCTCTCTCCCCATATCCCTCTACACCCATCCCTCTAACCCGACTGCCCCGCTCTCTCCCCATAGCCCTGTATCAATCCCCAAACTAATCCCACTGCCCCGCTCTCTCCCCATAGCCCTGTATCAATCCCCAAACTAATCCCACTGCCCCGCTCTCTCCACATATCCCTCTATACCCATCCCTCTAACCCCACTGCCCCGCTCTCTCCCCATAGCCCTCTATACCCATCCCTCTAACCCCACTGCCCCGCTCTCTCCCCATAGCCCTGTATTAATCCCCAAACTAACCCCACTGCCCCGCTCTCTCCCCATATCCCTCTATACCCATCCCTCTAACCCCACTGCCCCGCTCTCTCCCCATAGCCCTGTATCAATCCCCAAACTAATCCCACTGCCCCCGCTCTCTCCCCATAGCCCTGTATCAATCCCCAAACTAATCCCACTGCCCCGCTCTCTCCCCATAGCCCTGTATCAATCCCCAAACTAATCCCACTGCCCCGCTCTCTCCCCATAGCCCTGTATCAATCCCCAAACTAATCCCACTGCCCCGCTCTCTCCACATAGCCCTGTATCAATCCCCAAACTAATCCCACTGCCCCGCTCCCTCCCCATAGCCCTGTATCAATCCCCAAACTAATCCCACTGCCCCACGCTCTCTCCCCATAGCCCTGTATCAATCCCCAAACTAATCCCACTGCCCCGCTCTCTCCCCATAGCCCTGTATCAATCCCCAAACTAATCCCACTGCCCCCCGCTCTCTCCCCATAGCCCTGTATCAATCCCCAAACTAATCCCACTGCCCCGCTCTCTCCCCATAGCCCTGTATCAATCCCCAAACTAATCCCACTGCCCCGCTCTCTCCCCATAGCCCTGTATCAATCCCCAAACTAATCCCACTGCCCCGCTCTCTCCCCATAGCCCTGTATCAATCCCCAAACTAATCCCACTGCCCCGCTCTCTCCACATAGCCCTGTATCAATCCCCAAACTAATCCCACTGCCCCGCTCCCTCCCCATAGCCCTGTATCAATCCCCAAACTAATCCCACTGCCCCACGCTCTCTCCCCATAGCCCTGTATCAATACCCAAACTAATCCCACTGCCCCGCTCTCTCCCCATAGCCCTGTATCAATCCCCAAACTAATCCCACTGCCCCCCGCTCTCTCCCCATAGCCCTGTATCAATCCCCAAACTAATCCCACTGCCCCGCTCTCTCCCCATAGCCCTGTATCAATCCCCAAACTAATCCCACTGCCCCGCTCTCTCCCCATAGCCCTGTATCAATCCCCAAACTAATCCCACTGCCCCGCTCTCTCCCCATAGCCCTGTATCAATCCCCAAACAAATCCCACTGCCCCGCTCTCTCCCCATAGCCCTGTATCAATCCCCAAACTAATCCCACTGCCCCGCTCTCTCCCCATAGCCCTGTATCAATCCCCAAACTAATCCCACTGCCCTGCTCTCTCCCCATAGCCCTGTATCAATCCTCAAACTAATCCCACTGCCCCACTCTCTCCCCATAGCCCTGTATCAATCCCCAAACTAATCCCACTGCCCCGCTCTCTCCCCATAGCCCTGTATCAATCCCCAAACTAATCCCACTGCCCCACGCTCTCTCCCCATAGCCCTGTATCAATCCCCAAACTAATCCCACTGCCCCGCTCTCTCCCCATAGCCCTGTATCAATCCCCAAACTAATCCCACTGCCCCGCTCTCTCCCCATAGCCCTGTACCAATCCCCAAATAATCCCACTGCCCCGCTCTCTCCCCACAGCCCTGTATCAATCCCCAAACTAATCCCACTGCCCCTCTCTCTCCCCATAGCCCTGTATCAATCCCCAAACTAATCCCACTGCCCCACTCTCTCCCCATAGCCCTGTATCAATCCCCAAATAATCTCACTGCCCCACTCTCTCCCCATAGCCCTGTATCAATCCCCAAAATGATCCCACTGCCCCGCTCTCTCCCCATAGCCCTGTATCAATCCCCAAACTAATCCCACTGCCCCGCTCTCTCCTCATAGCCCTGTATCAATCCCCAAACTAATCCCACTGCCCCGCTCTCTCCTCATAGCCCTGTATCAATCCCCAAACTAATCCCACTGCCCCGCTCTCTCCTCATAGCCCTGTATCAATCCCCAAATTAATCCCACTGCCCCGCTCTCTCCCCATAGCCCTGTATCAATCCCCAAACTAATCCCACTGCCCCGCTCTCTCCCCATAGCCCTGTATCAATCCCCAAACTAATCCCACTGCCCCCGCTCTCTCCCCTTAGCCCTGTATCAATCCCCAAACAAATCCCACTGCCCCGCTCTCTCCCCATAGCCCTGTATCAATCCCCAAACTAATCCCACTGCCCCACTCTCTCCCCATAGCCCTGTATCAATCCCCAAACTGATCGCACTGCCCCACTCTCTCCCCATTGCCCTGTATCAATCCCCAAACTGATCCCACTGCCCCACTCTCTCCACATAGCCCTGTATCAATCCCCAAACTAATCCCACTGCCCCCCGCTCTCTCCCCATAGCCCTGTATCAATCCCCAAACTAATCCCACTGCCCCGCTCTCTCCCCATAGCCCTGTATCAATCCCCAAACTAATCCCACTGCCCCGCTCTCTCCCCATAACACTGTATCAATCCCCAAACTATTCCCACTGCCCCGCTCTCTCCCCATAGCCCTGTATCAATCCCCAAACTAATCCCACTGCCCCGCTCTCTCCCCATAACACTGTATCAATCCCTAAACTAATCCCACTGCCCCGCTCTCTCCCCATATACATCTTACCCATGTAACTGTCTAAATGCTTTTTAAAAGATAAAATTGTACCCGCCTCTACTACTGCCTCTGGCAGCTCGTTCCAGACACTCACCACCCTCTGTGTGAAAAAGCTGCCCCTCTGGACCCTTTTGTATCTCTCCCCTTTCCCCTTAAACCTGTGCCCTCTAGTTTTAGACTCCCCTACCTTTGGGGAAAAGATATTGACTATCTAGCTGATCTGAGCCCCTCATTATTTTATAGACCTCTATAAGGTCACCCCTCAGCCTCCTACGCTCCAGAGAAAATAGTCCCAGTCTATCCAGCCTCTCCTTATAACTCAATCCATCAAGTCCCGGTAGCATCCTAGTAAATCTGTTCCGCACTCTTTCTAGTTTAATAATATCCTTTCTATAACAGGGTGACCAGAACTGTACACAGTATTCCAAGTGTGGCCTTACCAATGTCTTGTACAACTTCAACAAGACGTCCCAACTCCTGTATTCAATAAAGGAGAGGGTGCAGAATGTAGCGTTACAGTCACAGCTCGGGTGTAGAGAAAGATCAACTTAATATGAGGTAGGTCCATTCAAAAGTCTGATGGTAACAGGGAAAGAAGCGGCAAGGTAGCACAGTGGGTTAGCACTGCTGCCTCACAGCGCCAGGGACCTGGGTTCGATTCCCGGCTCGGGTCACTGTCTGTGTGGAGTCTGCACCTTCTCCCCGTGTCTGCGTGGGTTTCCTCCGGGTGCTCCGGTTTCCTCCCACACTCCAAAGATGTGCGGGTTAGGTGCACTGGCCGTGCAAAATTGCCCCTTAGTGTCCTGGGATGTGTAGGTTAGAGGGATTAGTGGGGTAAATATGTGGGGCTATGGGGATAGGGCCTGGGTGGGATTGTGGCCGGGGCAGACTCGATGGGCCGAATGGCCTCCTTCTGCACTGTAGGGATTCTATGACTCGGTCGGTACGTGGCCTCACACTTTTGTATCTTATTCCCGACGGAAGAAGGTGGAAGAGAGAATGTCCGGGGTGCGTGGGGGGGGTCCTTAATTATGCCGGCTGCTTTTCCCCCGAGGCAGCGGGAAGTGTAGACAGAGTCAATGGATGGGAGGCTGGTGATGGGATTGGGCTACATTCACGACCCCTTTTGTAGTTCCTTGCGGTCTTGGGCAGAGCAGGAGCCCCAGACCAAGCTGTGATACAACCAGAAAGGATGCTTTCTATGGGGCATCTGTAAAAGTTGGTGAGAGTCGTAGCGGACATGCCAAATTTCCTTAGTCTCCTGAGAAAGTAGAGGGGTTGGTGGGGCTTTCTTAACTATAGTGTCGGCGTGGGGGGGACCAGGACAGGTTGTTGGTGATCTGGACACCTAAAAACTTGAAGCTCTCGACCCTTTCTACTTGGTCCCCGTTGATGTAGACAGGGGCATGTTCTCCTTTACGCTTCCTGAAGTCGATGACAATCCCCTTCGTCTTGTTGACATTGAGGGAGAGATTATTGTTGCCAGTTCACCAGATTCTCTGTCTCATTCCTGTTCTCCGTCCCGTCATTGTTTGAGATCCGACCCACTACGGTGGTGTCGTCAGCAAACTTGGAAATGGAATTGGAGGGGAATTTGGCCGCACAGTCAGGGGGTGGATAAGGAGTATAGTAGAGGGCTGAGAACACAGCCTTGTGGGCACCGGTGTTGAGGATGATCTTGGAGAAGGTGTTATAGAATCATAGAATCTACAGGGCAGAGGGAGGCCATTCAGCCCATCGAGTCTGCATCGACCACAATCCCACCCAGGCCCTGTTCCCAAAACCCTACATATTTACCCTGCATTAAACCCCTGACACCAAGGGGCAATTTAGCATGGTCAATCCACCTAACCCACACATCTTTGGACACTAAGGGGCAATTTAGCATGGACAATCCACCCTAACCTACACATCTTTGGACACTAAGGGGCAATTTAGCATGGCCAATCCATCTAACCTACACATCTTTGGACACTAAGGGGCAATTTACCATGGCCAATCCATCTAACCTGCACATCTTTGGACACGAAGGGGCAATTTAGCATGGCCAATCCACCTAACCCGCACATCTTTGGACACTAAGGGGCAATTTAGCACGGCCAATCCACCTAACCCACACATCTTTGGACACTAAGGGGCAATTTAGCATGGACAATCCATCTAACCCACACATCTTTGGACACTAAGGGGCAATTTAGCATGGCCAATCCCCCTAACCCGCACATCTTTGGACACTAAGGGGCAATTTAGCATGGCCAATCCATCTAACCTACACATCTTTGGACACTAAGGGGCAATTTAGCATGGCCAATCCATCTAACCTACACATCTTTGGACACTAAGGGGCAATTTACCATGGCCAATCCATCTAACCTGCACATCTTTGGACACGAAGGGGCAATTTAGCATGGCCAATCCACCCTAACCTACACATCTTTGGACACTAAGGGGCAATTTAGCACGGCCAATCCACCCTAACCTACACATCTTTGGACACGAAGGGGCAATTTAGCATGGCCAATCCACCTAACCTGCACATCTTTGGACTGTGGGAGGAAACCGGAGCACCCGGAGGAAACCCACGCAGACACGGGGAGAAGGTTCAAACTCCACACAGACGGTGACCCGAGTCCAGAATTGAACCCGGCTCCCTGGCGCTGTGAGGCAGCAGTGCTAACCCGCTGTGCCACCCATGTTGTTGCCTATCCTTCCGGACTGCGGGTTAGGAAGTCTTGGATCCAAGCACAGAGGGAGGAGCCGAGGCCCAGGCCATGGAGTTTGGAGATGAGTTACGCAGGGATAATGGTGTTGAAGGCTGAGTTGTAGTCAATAAACAGGAGTCTGACGTGTGTCTTTAGTTATCCAGGTATATGAGGTGTTGAGAGGTTTTGCGAGAGGTTTCGAGTACAGGAGCAGGGATGTGTTGTTGCGATTATACAGGGTCTTGGTGAGGCCACACCTGGAGTATTGTGCGCAGTTTTGGTCTCCTTTTCTGAGGAAGGATGTTCTTGCTCTCGAGGGAGCGCGGCGAAGGTTTACCAGGCTGATTCCGGGGACGGCGGGACTGATGGACGAGGAGAGATTGACCAGGTTAGGATTGTTTCCACTGGAGTTCAGACGAATTATCAATCCCTTTATCAATCGAGGGATTGAGTTTAGGAGTCCGGGGATAATGATGCCGCTATATAAGACCCTCGTCAGACCCCACTTGGAGTACTGTGCTCAGTTCTGGTCGCCTCATTACAGGAAGGATGTGGGAAAGATTGAAAGGGTGCAGAGGAGATTTACAAGGATGTTGCCTGGATTGAGTGGCATGCCTTATGAGGATAGGCTGAGGAAGCTCGGTCTTTTCTCCTTGGAGAGACGTAGGGTGAGAGGAGACCTAATAGAGGTTTTTAAGATGTTGAGAGGCATAGATCGGGTGGACTCTCAGAGGCTTTTTCCCAGGGTGGAAATGGCTGCTACGAGAGGACACAGGTTTAAGGTGCTGGGGGGGTAGGTACAGGGGAGATGTTAGGGGGAAGTTTTTCACACAGAGGGTGGTGGGCGAGTGGAATCGGCTGCCGTCAGTGGTGGTGGAGGCGAACTCAATAGGGTCCTTTAAGAGACTCCTGGATGAGTACATGGGACTTAAAAGGATGGAGGGTTATAGGTAGGTCTAGAAGGTAGGGATGTGTTCGGCACAACTTGTGGGGCCGAAGGGCCTGTTTTGTGCTGTAGTTTTTCTATGTTTCTATGAATTAGGGGGGAATCTCACAGAGATTTATAAAATTCTAACAGGACCAGACAGGGGAGATGCAGGGAGGGTGTCCCCGATGGTCGGGGGGAGTCCAGAACCAGGGGGGGTCACAGTCTGAGGATTGGGGGTGGACAATTTAGGACGGGAGATGAGGAGATATTCCTTCACCCGGGGAACCTGTGGAATTCATTCCCACAGGAAGGAGTTGATGCCAAAACACTGACTGTATTGGAGAGGCGGCTGGATGGAGCGCTCGGGGGGGGGAACGGGGTCAAAGGTTATGGGGGGAAAGCAGGGTGAGGCTATTGGGTTGGATGATCAGCCATGTCTGCAAGGGCCGAATGGCCTCCTCCTGCTCCTATCTTCTCTGTTTCTCTGTCACGGGCAAGCGAAAAGACTCACCTGAAAGAAATCGAGGCAGATCACACACTGGCACTGAGGGATGTTGTTGTTCGTAAGGATTTCTTTGCCTTTCTGTCAGGCAGAGAGAAAACTGGTTAGTGTTTCCGTAAAGTCAGGTATGCCTCTCCCCCAGCGCCCTCTGTAACCGACTGTATTCCTACTGATGTTAATCCAGCTCCCTCACACTGTCACTCAGTAACCCCTCTCCCCCCAGCACCCTGTGTTACTGACTGTATCTGTACTGATGTTAATCCAGCTCCCTCACACTGTCACTCAGTAACCCCTCTCCCCCCAGCACCCTGTGTTACTGACTGTATCTGTACTGATGTTAATCCAGCTCCCTCACACTGTCACTCAGTAACCCCTCTCCCCCCAGCGCCCTGTGTTACTGACTGTATCTGTACTGATGTTAATCCAGCTCCCTCACACTGTCACTCAGTAACCACTCTCCCCCCAGCACCCTGTGTTACTGACTGTATCTGTACTGATGTTAATCCAGCTCCCTCACACTGTCACTCAGTAACCCCTCTCCCCCAGCACCCTGTGTTACTGACTGTATCTGTACTGATGTTAATCCAGCTCCCTCACACTGTCACTCAGTAACCCCTCTCCCCCAGCACCCTGTGTTACTGACTGTATCTGTACTGATGTTAATCCAGCTCCCTCACACTGTCACTCAGTAACCCCTCTCCCCCAGCACCCTGTGTTACTGACTGTATCTGTACTGATGTTAATCCAGCTCCCTCACACTGTCACTCAGTAACCCCTCTCCCCCAGCACCCTGTGTTACTGACTGTATCTGTACTGATGTTAATCCAGCTCCCTCACACTGTCACTCAGTAACCCCTCTCCCCCAGCACCCTGTGTTACTGACTGTATCTGTACTGATGTTAATCCAGCTCCCTCACACTGTCACTCAGTAACCCCTCTCCCCCAGCACCCTGTGTTACTGACTGTATCTGTACTGATGTTAATCCAGCTCCCTCACACTGTCACTCAGTAACCCCTCTCCCCCAGCACCCTGTGTTACTGACTGTATCTGTACTGATGTTAATCCAGCTCCCTCACTCAGTAACCCCTCTCCCCCAGCACCCTGTGTTACTGACTGTATCTGTACTGATGTTAATCCAGCTCCCTCACTCAGTAACCCCTCTCCCCCAGTACCCTGTGTTACTGACTGTATCTGTACTGATGTTAATCCAGCTCCCTCACACTGTCACTCAGTAACCCCTCTCCCCCCAGCACCCTGTGTTACTGACTGTATCTGTACTGATGTTAATCCAGCTCCCTCACACTGTCACTCTGTAACCCCTCTCCCCCAGCACCCTGTGTTACTGACTGTATCTGTACTGATGTTAATCCAGCTCCCTCACACTGTCACTCAGTAACCCCTCTCCCCCAGCACCCTGTGTTACTGACTGTATCTGTACTGATGTTAATCCAGCTCCCTCACTCAGTAACCCCTCTCCCCCCAGCACCCTGTGTTACTGACTGTATCTGTACTGATGTTAATCCAGCTCCCTCACACTGTCACTCAGTAACCCCTCTCCCCCCAGCACCCTGTGTTACTGACTGTATCTGTACTGATGTTAATCCAGCTCCCTCACACTGTCACTCAGTAACCCCTCTCCCCCCAGCACCCTGTGTTACTGACTGTATCTGTACTGATGTTAATCCAGCTCCCTCACACTGTCACTCAGTAACCCCTCTCCCCCAGCACCCTGTGTTACTGACTGTATCTATACTGATGTTAATCCAGCTCCCTCACACTGTCACTCAGTAACCCCTCTCCCCCAGCACCCTGTGTTACTGACTGTATCTATACTGATGTTAATCCAGCTCCCTCACTCAGTAACCCCTCTCCCCCAGCACCCTGTGTTACTGACTGTATCTATACTGATGTTAATCCAGCTCCCTCACACTGTCACTCAGTAACCCCTCTCCCCCAGCGCCCTCTGTAACCAACTGTATCCCTACTGATGTTAATCCAGCTCCCTCACTCAGTAACCCCTCTCCCCCCAGCACCCTGTGTTACTGACTGTATCTGTACTGATGTTAATCCAGCTCCCTCACACTGTCACTCAGTAACCCCTCTCCCCCAGCACCCTGTGTTACTGACTGTATCTGTACTGATGTTAATCCAGCTCCCTCACACTGTCACTCTGTAACCCCTCTCCCCCAGCACCCTGTGTTACTGACTGTATCTGTACTGATGTTAATCCAGCTCCCTCACACTGTCACTCAGTAACCCCTCTCCCCCAGCACCCTGTGTTACTGACTGTATCTGTACTGATGTTAATCCAGCTCCCTCACACTGTCACTCAGTAACCCCTCTCCCCCAGCACCCTGTGTTACTGACTGTATCTGTACTGATGTTAATCCAGCTCCCTCACACTGTCACACAGTAACCTCTCTCCCCCCAGCACCCTGTGTTACTGACTGTATCTGTACTGATGTTAATCCAGCTCCCTCACACTGTCACTCAGTAACCCCTCTCCCCCAGGCACCCTGTGTTACTGACTGTATCTGTACTGATGTTAATCCAGCTCCCTCACACTGTCACTCAGTAACCCCTCTCCCCCCAGCACCCTGTGTTACTGACTGTATCTGTACTGATGTTAATCCAGCTCCCTCACACTGTCACTCAGTAACCCCTCTCCCCCCAGCACCCTGTGTTACTGACTGTATCTGTACTGATGTTAATCCAGCTCCCTCACACTGTCACTCAGTAACCCCTCTCCCCCAGCACCCTGTGTTACTGACTGTATCTGTACTGATGTTAATCCAGCTCCCTCACTCAGTAACCCCTCTCCCCCCAGCACCCTGTGTTACTGACTGTATCTGTACTGATGTTAATCCAGCTCCCTCACACTGTCACTCAGTAACCCCTCTCCCCCCAGCACCCTGTGTTACTGACTGTATCTGTACTGATGTTAATCCAGCTCCCTCACACTGTCACTCAGTAACCCCTCTCCCCCCAGCACCCTGTGTTACTGACTGTATCTGTACTGATGTTAATCCAGCTCCCTCACACTGTCACTCAGTAACCCCTCTCCCCCAGCACCCTGTGTTACTGACTGTATCTGTACTGATGTTAATCCAGCTCCCTCACACTGTCACTCAGTAACCCCTCTCCCCCAGCACCCTGTGTTACTGACTGTATCTGTACTGATGTTAATCCAGCTCCCTCACACTGTCACTCAGTAACCCCTCTCCCCCAGCACCCTGTGTTACTGACTGTATCTGTACTGATGTTAATCCAGCTCCCTCACTCAGTAACCCCTCTCCCCCAGCACCCTGTGTTACTGACTGTATCTGTACTGATGTTAATCCAGCTCCCTCACACTGTCACTCTGTAACTCCTCTCCCCCAGCACCCTGTGTTACTGACTGTATCTGTACTGATGTTAATCCAGATCCCTCACACTGTCACTCAGTAACCCCTCTCCCCCAGCACCCTGTGTTACTGACTGTATCTGTACTGATGTTAATCCAGCTCCCTCACACTGTCACTCAGTAACCCCTCTCCCCCAGCACCCTGTGTTACTGACTGTATCTGTACTGATGTTAATCCAGCTCCCTCACACTGTCACTCAGTAACCCCTCTCCCCCCAGCACCCTGTGTTACTGACTGTATCTGTACTGATGTTAATCCAGCTCCCTCACACTGTCACTCAGTAACCCCTCTCCCCCAGCGCCCTCTGTAACCGACTGTATCCCTACTGATGTTAATCCAGCTCCCTCACTCAGTAACCCCTCTCCCCCAGCACCCTGTGTTACTGACTGTATCTGTACTGATGTTAATCCAGCTCCCTCACACTGTCACTCAGTAACCCCTCTCCCCCCAGCACCCTGTGTTACTGACTGTATCTGTACTGATGTTAATCCAGCTCCCTCACACTGTCACTCTGTAACCCCTCTCCCCCAGCACCCTGTGTTACTGACTGTATCTGTACTGATGTTAATCCAGCTCCCTCACACTGTCACTCAGTAACCCCTCTCCCCCAGCACCCTGTGTTACTGACTGTATCTGTACTGATGTTAATCCAGCTCCCTCACTCAGTAACCCCTCTCCCCCAGCACCCTGTGTTACTGACTGTATCTGTACTGATGTTAATCCAGCTCCCTCACACTGTCACTCAGTAACCCCTCTCCCCCAGCACCCTGTGTTACTGACTGTATCTGTACTGATGTTAATCCAGCTCCCTCACACTGTCACTCAGTAACCCTCTCTCCCCCAGCACCCTGTGTTACTGAGTGTATCTGTACTGATGTTAATCCAGCTCCCTCACACTGTCACTCAGTAACCCCTCTCCCCCAGCACCCTGTGTTACTGACTGTATCTGTACTGATGTTAATCCAGCTCCCTCACACTGTCACTCAGTAGCCCCTCTCCCCCAGCACCCTGTGTTACTGACTGTATCTGTACTGATGTTAATCCAGCTCCCTCACACTGTCACTCAGTAACCCCTCTCCCCCAGCACCCTGTGTTACTGACTGTATCTGTACTGATGTTAATCCAGCTCCCTCACTCAGTAACCCCTCTCCCCCCAGCACCCTGTGTTACTGACTGTATCTGTACTGATGTTAATCCAGCTCCCTCACACTGTCACTCAGTAACCCCTCTCCCCCCAGCACCCTGTGTTACTGACTGTATCTGTACTGATGTTAATCCAGCTCCCTCACACTGTCACTCAGTAACCCCTCTCCCCCAGCACCCTGTGTTACTGACTGTATCTGTACTGATGTTAATCCAGCTCCCTCACTCAGTAACCCCTCTCCCCCAGCACCCTGTGTTACTGACTGTATCTGTACTGATGTTAATCCAGCTCCCTCACACTGTCACTCTGTAACCCCTCTCCCCCAGCACCCTGTGTTACTGACTGTATCTGTACTGATGTTAATCCAGATCCCTCACACTGTCACTCAGTAACCCCTCTCCCCCAGCACCCTGTGTTACTGACTGTATCTGTACTGATGTTAATCCAGCTCCCTCACACTGTCACTCAGTAACCCCTCTCCCCCCAGCACCCTGTGTTACTGACTGTATCTGTACTGATGTTAATCCAGCTCCCTCACACTGTCACTCAGTAACCCCTCTCCCCCAGCGCCCTCTGTAACCGACTGTATCCCTACTGATGTTAATCCAGCTCCCTCACTCAGTAACCCCTCTCCCCCAGCACCCTGTGTTACTGACTGTATCTCTACTGATGTTAATCCAGCTCCCTCACACTGTCACTCAGTAACCCCTTCTCCCCCCAGCACCCTGTGTTACTGACTGTATCTCTACTGATGTTAATCCAGCTCCCTCACACTGTCACTCAGTAACCCCTCTCCCCCAGCACCCTGTGTTACTGACTGTATCTGTACTGATGTTAATCCAGCTCCCTCACACTGTCACTCTGTAACCCCTCTCCCCCAGCACCCTGTGTTACTGACTGTATCTGTACTGATGTTAATCCAGCTCCCTCACACTGTCACTCAGTAACCCCTCTCCCCCAGCACCCTGTGTTACTGACTGTATCTGTACTGATGTTAATCCAGCTCCCTCACTCAGTAACCCCTCTCCCCCAGCACCCTGTGTTACTGACTGTATCTGTACTGATGTTAATCCAGCTCCCTCACACTGTCACTCAGTAACCCCTCTCCCCCAGCACCCTGTGTTACTGACTGTATCTGTACTGATGTTAATCCAGCTCCCTCACACTGTCACTCAGTAACCCTCTCTCCCCCAGCACCCTGTGTTACTGAGTGTATCTGTACTGATGTTAATCCAGCTCCCTCACACTGTCACTCAGTAACCCCTCTCCCCCAGCACCCTGTGTTACTGACTGTATCTGTACTGATGTTAATCCAGCTCCCTCACACTGTCACTCAGTAACCCCTCTCCCCCAGCACCCTGTGTTACTGACTGTATCTGTACTGATGTTAATCCAGCTCCCTCACACTGTCACTCAGTAACCTCTCTCCCCCAGCACCCTGTGTTACTGCTGTATCTGTACTGATGTTAATCCAGCTCCCTCACTCAGTCAACTCAAACCCCTCTCCCCCAGCACCCTGTGTTACTGACTGTATCTGTACTGATGTTAATCCAGCTCCTCACACTGTCCACTCAGTAACCCCTCTCCCCCAGCACCCTGTGTTACTGACTGTATCTGTACTGATGTTAATCCAGCTCCCTCACACTGTCACTCAGTAACCTCTCTCCCCCAGCACCCTGTGTTACTGACTGTATCTGTACTGATGTTAATCCAGCTCCCTCACACTGTCACTCAGTAACCCCTCTCCCCCAGCACCCTGTGTTACTGACTGTATCTGTACTGATGTTAATCCAGCTCCCTCACACTGTCACTCAGTAACCCCTCTCCCCCAGCACCCTGTGTTACTGACTGTATCTGTACTGATGTTAATCCAGCTCCCTCACACTGTCACTCAGTAACCCTCTCTCCCCCCAGCACCCTGTGTTACTGACTGTATCTGTACTGATGTTAATCCAGCTCCCTCACTCAGTAACCTCTCCCCCAGCACCCTGTGTTACTGACTGTATCTGTACTGATGTTAATCCAGCTCCCTCACACTGTCACTCAGTAACCCCTCTCCCCCAGCACCCTGTGTTACTGACTGTATCTGTACTGATGTTAATCCAGCTCCCTCACACTGTCACTCAGTAACCCTCTCCCCCCAGCACCCTGTGTTACTGACTGTATCTGTACTGATGTTAATCCAGCTCCCTCACACTGTCAGTCATAACCCCTCTCCCCCAGCACCCTGTGTTACTGACTGTATCTGTACTGATGTTAATCCAGCTCCCTCACACTGTCACTCAGTAACCCCTCTCCCCCAGCACCCTGTGTTACCTCTGAGACTGTATCTGTACTGATGTTAATCCAGCTCCCTCACACTGTCACTCAGTACCCCTCTCCCCCAGCCCCTGTCTTACTGACACTGTACTATGTTAATCCAGCTCCCTCACGGACTCCTCTGCCAGTTCCTTCGCTGAGAAATGCTGTGTGAAAAGTTGGTGGATTTAATCAGTCAGAATCTCATGGTGTCAAATGTACATCATACTCAGCATCCATCCACCCTGTGTTCCTGACTGTATCTGTACTGATGTTAATCCAGCTCCCTCACACTGTCACTCAGTAACCCCTTCCCAGGCCCTGTCTCTCTGACACTGTATGTACACCTCATCAGCTGGTAAAACTTCTCCCCGCTCGCCTCTCCCAGTTCCTTAGGTCTGGAGAAATGCTGTGTGAATAAAGTTGGTGGATTTCATCAGTCTAGAATTATCATGGTGTCAAATGAACATCACATCCTGGGGGTTCCCACTGACCAGAAACTGAACCGGGACCCAGCCAGATAAATCCTGTGGCTCCCAGAGCAGGTCCGAGGCTGGGAATCCTGCGGAGAGTAACTCCCCTCCTGACTCCCCCCCCCCCACTCCCCCCGCGCCCAAAGTCTGTCCCACCATCGACAAGTACACAAGTCAGGAGTGTGAGGGGATAATCTCCACTCGCCTGGATGGGTGCGGCTCCCAACAACACTGGGGAAGCTCAACACCATCCGGGACAAAGCAGCCCCCCCTCCCCCCCCCGCTCGATCGACACGCTAACCCCCCACCTTCGACACTCACTCCCTCCACCACCCAGGCACAGCGGCAGCTGTGTACACCAACTACTGGATGCCCCGCAGCGACTCGCCGAGGCTCCTTCCACAGCACCATCCAAACCCGCCCCACCGAGAAGGACAAGGGCGGGGGCAGCAGACGCATGGGGAACACCCACCGCCTGCAGGTTCTCCCCTCAGAGCCCCCCACACACCATCCCGACTTGGAAATATATCGGCCTTTCCTTCACTGGGATCCAAATCCTGGAACTCCCTCCCTAACAGCGCTGTGGGTGTACCTACACCACACACACACACGGGAGGGCAGCGGGTTCAAGATGGCGGCTCACCCACCACCCTCCCACAGTGCGGCGCTCCCTCAGCACCGACCCTCCCACAGTGCGGCGCTCCCTCAGCACTGACCCTCCCACAGTGCGGCGCTCCCTCAGCACCGACCCTCCCACAGTGCGGCGCTCCCTCAGCACTGACCCTCCCACAGTGCGGCGCTCCCTCAGCACTGACCCTCCCACAGTGCGGCGCTCCCTCAGCACTGACCCTCCCACAGTGCGGCGCTCCCTCAGCACTGACCCTCCCACAGTGCGGCGCTCCCTCAGCACTGACCCTCCCACAGTGCGGCGCTCCCTCAGCACCGACCCTCCCACAGTGCGGCGCTCCCTCAGCACTGACCCTCCCACAGTGCGGCGCTCCCTCAGCACTGACCCTCCCACAGTGCGGCGCTCCCTCAGCACTGACACTCCCACAGTGCGGCGCTCCCTCAGCACTGACCCTCCCACAGTGCGGCACTCCCTCAGCACCGACCCTCCCACAGTGCGGCGCTCCCTCAGCACTGACCCTCCCACAGTGCGGCGCTCCCTCAGCACCGACCCTCCCACAGTGCGGCGCTCCCTCAGCACCGACCCTCCCACAGTGCGGCGCTCCCTCAGCACCAACCCTCCCACAGTGCGGCGCTCCCTCAGCACTGACCCTCCCACAGTGCGGCGCTCCCTCAGCACTGACCCTCCCACAGTGCAGCGCTCCCTCAGCACCGACCCTCCCACAGTGCGGCGCTCCCTCAGCACCGACCCTCCCACAGTGCGGCACTCCCTCAGCACCGACCCTCCCACAGTGCGGCGCTCCCTCAGCACTGACCCTCCCACAGTGCGGCACTCCCTCAGCACCGACCCTCCCCACAGTGCGGCGCTCCCTCAGCACCGACCCTCCCACAGTGCGGCGCTCCCTCAGCACCGACCCTCCCACAGTGCGGCGCTCCCTCAGCACTGACCCTCCCACAGTGCGGCGCTCCCTCAGCACTGACCCTCCCACAGTGCGGCGCTCCCTCAGCACTGACCCTCCCACAGTGCGGCGCTCCCTCAGCACCGACCCTCCCACAGTGCGGCGCACCCTCAGCACTGACCCTCCCACAGTGCGGCGCTCCCTCAGGCGATTATGGAGCTCAGTCTCTGCGGTGTGTGTGTCTGTCTCCCTACCTGTGTATCCGATCATCAGAAAGTCCACGTGGATTCCTGATTGTGACAACTGGCGCAACATCTGGATACTGGCAACAGAGAGAGACGGAGAGAGGGAGAGACGGAGAGAGAGAGAGACGGAGAGAGAGAGAGACGGAGAGAGAGAGACAGAGAGAGAGAGACAGAGAGAGAGAGACAGAGAGAGAGAGACAGTGAGAGAGAGACAGAGAGAGAGAGACAGAGAGAGAGAGAGACAGAGAGAGAGAGAGACAGAGAGAGAGAGACAGAGAGAGAGAGACAGAGAGAGAGAGACAGAGAGAGAGAGACAGAGAGAGAGAGAGAGAGAGACAGAGAGAGAGAGAGACAGAGAGAGATGGACGGAGAGAGAGAGACAGAGAGAGAGAGACAGAGAGAGAGAGACAGAGAGAGAGAGACAGAGAGAGAGAGACAGAGAGATAGAGACGGAGAGAGAGAGACGGAGAGAGAGAGACGGAGAGAGAGAGACGGAGTGAGAGAGACGGAGTGAGAGAGACGGAGAGAGAGAGACGGAGAGAGAGAGACGGAGAGAGAGAGACGGAGAGAGAGAGACGGAGAGAGAGAGACGGAGAGAGAGAGACGGAGAGAGAGAGACGGAGTGAGAGAGACGGAGTGAGAGAGACGGAGTGAGAGAGACGGAGAGAGAGAGACGGAGTGAGAGAGACGGAGTGAGAGAGACGGAGAGAGAGAGACGGAGTGAGAGAGACGGAGAGAGAGAGAGACGGAGAGAGAGACTTCAGATTAACGTTTGCGATACGTACTTTTATTCAACAATTTAAACACTCCCCCGCTCATTTTTGCTTCCGATACTGACCCCCAATTCACAGCCTCATTTTCAAATCCATCCACAGACTTCAAACCCCCTCCCTATCTCTGTAACCCCCTCCAGCCCCCTACACCCCTCCCTATCTCTGTAACCCCCTCCAGCCCCCTACACCCCTCCCTATCTCTGTAACCCCCTCCAGCCCCCTACACCCCTCCCTATCTCTGTAACCCCCTCCAGCCCCCTACACCCCCTCCCTATCTCTGTAACCCCCTCCAGCCCCCTACACCCCTCCCTATCTCTGTAACCCCCTCCAGCCCCCTACACCCCCTCCCTATCTCTGTAACTCCCTCCAGCCCCCTACACCCCCTCCCTATCTCTGTCAACTCCTCCAGCTCCCTACACCCCTCCCTATCTCTGTAACCTCCTCCAGCCCCCTACACCCCGTCCCTATCTCTGTAACCCCCTCCAGCCCCCTACACCCCCTCCCTATCTCTGTAACCTCCTCCGGTCCCCTACACCCCTCCCTATCTCTGTAACCTCCTACAGCCCCCAACACCCCTCCCTATCTCCTCCAGCCCCCTACACCCCTCCCTATCTCTGTAACCTCCTCCAGTCCCCTACACCCCCTCCCTATCTCTGTAACCTCCTCCAGCCCCTACACCCCCTCCCTATCTCTGTAACCACCTCTAGCCCCTAAACCCCCTCCCTATCTCTGTAACCTCCTCCAGCCCCTACAGCCCCTCCCTATCTCTGTAACCTCCTCCAACCCCCTACACCCCCTCCCTATCTCTGTAACGTCCTCCAGCCCCCTACACCCCCTCCCTAACTCTGTAACCTCCTCCAGCCCCCTACACCCCCTCCCTAACTCGGTAACCTCCTCCAGCCCCGACACCCCCTCCCTATCTCTGTAACCTCCTCCAGCCCCTACACCCCCTCCCTATCTCTGTAACCTCCTCCAGCCCCTACACCCCTTCCCTATCTCTGTAACCTCCTCCAGCCCCCGACACCCCTCCCTATCTCTGCAACCTCCTCCAGCCCTGACACCCCTCCCTATCTCTGTAACCTCCTCCAGCCCCCTACACCCCCTCCCTATCGCTGTAACCTCCTCCAGCCCCCTACACTCCCTCCCTATCTCTGTAACCTCCTCCAGCCCCTACACCCCCTCCCTATCTCTGTAACCTCCTCCAGCCCCCTACACCCCCTCCCTATCTCTGTAACCTCCTCCAGCCCCCTCCACCCCCTCCCTCTCACTGTAACCCCCTCCAGCCCCTACACCCCCTCCCTATCTCTGTAACCTCCTCCAGCCCCCTACACCCCCTCCCTATCTCTGTAACCCCCTCCAGCACCCTACACCCCCTCCCTATCTCTGTCAACTCCTCCAGCTCCCTACACCCCTCCCTATCTCTGTAACCTCCTCCAGCCCTCTACACCTCCTCCCTATCTCTGTAACCTCCTCCAGCTCCCTACACCCCCTCCCTATCTCTGTAACCTCCTCCAGCCCCCTACACCCCCTCCCTATCTCTGTAACCCCCTCCAGCCCCCTACACCCCCTCCCTATCTCTGTAACCTCCTCCGGTCCCCGACACCCCTCCCTATCTCCTCCAGCCCCCTACACCCCTCCCTATCTCTGTAACCTCCTCCAGTCCCCTACACCCCCTCCCTATCTCTGTAACCTCCTCCAGCCCCTACACCCCCTCCCTATCTCTGTAACCACCTCTAGCCCCTCAACCCCCTCCCTATCTCTGTAACCTCCTCCAGCCCCTACACCCCCTCCCTATCTCTGTAACCTCCTCCAACCCCCTACACCCCCTCCCTATCTCTGTAACCTCCTCCAGCCCCCTACACCCCCTCCCTAACTCTGTAACCTCCCCCAGCCCCCTACACCCCCTCCCTATCTCGGTAACCTCCTCCAGCCCCGACACCCCCTCCCTATCTCTGTAACCTCCTCCAGCCCCTACACCCCCTCCCTATCTCTGTAACCTCCTCCAGCCCCTACACCCCTTCCCTATCTCTGTAACCTCCTCCAGCCCCCTACACCCCTCCCTATCTCTGTAACCTCCTCCAGCCCTGACACCCCTCCCTATCGCTGTAACCTCCTCCAGCCCCCTACACTCCCTCCCTATCTCTGTAACCTCCTCCAGCCCCTACACCCCCTCCCTATCTCTGTAACCTCCTCCAGCCCCCTACACACCCTCCCTATCTCTGTAACCTCCTCCAGCCCCCTCCACCCCCTCCCTCTCACTGTAACCCCCTCCAGCCCCTACACCCCCTCCCTCTCTCTGTAACCTCCTCCAGCCCCCTACACCCCCTCCCTATCTCTGTAACCTCCTCCAGCCCCCTACACCCCCTCCCTATCTCTGTAACCCCCTCCAGCCCCCTACACCCCTCCCTATCTCTGTAACCTCCTCCAGCCCCCTACAACCCCTCCCTATCTCTGTAACCTCCTCCAGCCCCCTACAACCCCTCCCTATCTCTGTAACCTCCTCCAGCCCCCTACAACCCCTCCCTATCTCTGTAACCTCCTCCAGCCCCCTACACCCCCTCCCTATCTATGTAACCTCCTCCAGCCCCCTACACCCCCTCCCTATCTCTGTAACCTCCTCCAGCCCCCTCCACCCCCTCCCTCTCACTGTAACCCCCTCCAGCCCCTACACCCCCTCCCTATCTCTGTAACCTCCTCCAGCCCCCTACACCCCCTCCCTATCTCTGTAACCCCCTCCAGCACCCTACACCCCCTCCCTATCTCTGTCAACTCCTCCAGCTCCCTATACCCCTCCCTATCTCTGTAACCTCCTCCAGCCCTCTACACCTCCTCCCTATCTCTGTAACCTCCTCCAGCTCCCTACACCCCCTCCCTATCTCTGTAACCTCCTCCAGCCCCCTACACCCCCTCCCTATCTCTGTAACCCCCTCCAGCCCCCTACACCCCCTCCCTATCTCTGTAACCTCCTCCGGTCCCCGACACCCCTCCCTATCTCTGTAACCTCCTACAGCCCCCAACACCCCTCCCTATCTCCTCCAGCCCCCTACACCCCTCCCTATCTCTGTAACCTCCTCCAGTCCCCTACACCCCCTCCCTATCTCTGTAACCTCCTCCAGCCCCTACACCCCCTCCCTATCTCTGTAACCACCTCTAGCCCCTCAACCCCCTCCCTATCTCTGTAACCTCCTCCAGCCCCTACACCCCCTCCCTATCTCTGTAACCTCCTCCAACCCCCTACACCCCCTCCCTATCTCTGTAACCTCCTCCAGCCCCCTACACCCCCTCCCTAACTCTGTAACCTCCCCCAGCCCCCTACACCCCCTCCCTATCTCGGTAACCTCCTCCAGCCCCGACACCCCCTCCCTATCTCTGTAACCTCCTCCAGCCCCTACACCCCCTCCCTATCTCTGTAACCTCCTCCAGCCCCTACACCCCTTCCCTATCTCTGTAACCTCCTCCAGCCCCCTACACCCCTCCCTATCTCTGTAACCTCCTCCAGCCCTGACACCCCTCCCTATCGCTGTAACCTCCTCCAGTCCCCTACACTCCCTCCCTATCTCTGTAACCTCCTCCAGCCCCTACACCCCCTCCCTATCTCTGTAACCTCCTCCAGCCCCCTACACACCCTCCCTATCTCTGTAACCTCCTCCAGCCCCCTCCACCCCCTCCCTCTCACTGTAACCCCCTCCAGCCCCTACACCCCCTCCCTCTCTCTGTAACCTCCTCCAGCCCCCTACACCCCCTCCCTATCTCTGTAACCTCCTCCAGCCCCCTACACCCCCTCCCTATCTCTGTAACCCCCTCCAGCCCCCTACACCCCTCCCTATCTCTGTAACCTCCTCCAGCCCCCTACAACCCCTCCCTATCTCTGTAACCTCCTCCAGCCCCCTACAACCCCTCCCTATCTCTGTAACCTCCTCCAGCCCCCTACAACCCCTCCCTATCTCTGTAACCTCCTCCAGCCCCCTACACCCCCTCCCTATCTCTGTAACCTCCTCCAGCCCCCTACAACCCCTCCCTATCTCTGTAACCTCCTCCAGCCCCCTACAACCCCTCCCTATCTCTGTAACCTCCTCCAGCCCCCTACAACCCCTCCCTATCTCTGTAACCTCCTCCAGCCCCCTACAACCCCTCCCTATCTCTGTAACCTCCTCCAGCCCCCTACAACCCCTCCCTATCTCTGTAACCTCCTCCAGCCCCCTACAACCCCTCCCTATCTCTGTAACCTCCTCCAGCCCCCTACACCCCCTCCCTATCTCTGTAACCTCCTCCAGCCCCCTTCACCCCCTCCCTATCTCTGTAACCTTGTGACAGGAACAATCCGTGTACCAATCGCACGCACCTGACCCAGTTCCCCCACCTCCTCAGTCTAACTGGGCAGATACGCGGGGAGTCCCTTCACCCCCTCCTGATGATACTATCCCCACACTCACCTCTGCAGTCAGGGAGAGTGTTAGGGGTGAACCGGACGTACTGTGACTCTGTGTGGTCTGCTGTTGCCGGGTGCAGGGTAATTCCAATCTCCCACGGGTGCTTCCTGGGGAGGAACACAGGGAGCAGTCAATGCACCCGCCTCGTGGGCAAGCCCTCTCCCTCTCTATCCCTCTCCCTCCCTCTCTATCCCTCTCCCTCCCTCTCTATCCCTCTCCCTCCCTCTCTATCCCTCTCTATCCCTCTCCCTCTCTATCCCTCTCCCTCTCTATCCCTCTCCTCTCTATCCCCCTCTCCCTCTCTATCCCTCTATCCCCCTCTCCCTCTCTATCCCCCTCTCCCTCTCTATCCCCCTCTCCCTCTCTATCCCCCTCTCCCTCTCTATCCCTCTCTATCC
>NW_027592561.1:0-50971 GCF_964213995.1 Mustelus asterias | reverse complement strand
CCCCGCGCACTCCCCAGTCCCGCGCGCTCCCCAGTCCCGCGCGCTCCCCAGCCCCGCGCGCTCACCAGTCCCGCGCGCGCACCAGCCCCGCGCGCTCACCAGTCCCGCGCGCTCACCAGTCCCGCGCGCTCACCAGTCCCGCGCGCGCACCAGCCCCGCGCGCACACCAGTCCCGCGCGCTCCCCAGCCCCGCGCGCTCCCCAGTCCGCGCGCGCACCAGTCCCGCGCGCTCCCCAGCCCCGCGCGCTCACCAGTCCCGCGCGCGCACCAGCCCCGCGCGCTCACCAGCCCCGCGCGCTCCCCAGCCCCGCGCGCTCCCCAGCCCCGCGCGCTCACCAGTCCCGCGCGCTCCCCAGTCCCGCGCGCTCCCCAGCCCCGCGCGCTCCCCAGCCCCGCGCGCTCCCCAGCCCCGCGCGCTCCCCAGTCCCGCGCGCTCCCCAGTCCCGCGCGCTCACCAGCCCCGCGCGCTCCCCAGTCCCGCGCGCTCACCAGCCCCGCGCGCTCCCCAGCCCCGTGCGCTCCCCAGTCCCGCGCGCTCCCCAGTCCCGCGCGCTCCCCAGTCCCGCGCGCTCCCCAGCCCCGCGCGCTCCCCAGTCCCGCGCGCTCCCCAGTCCCGCGCGCTCACCTTCTCCTGCAGAGCTTCCCGCATCTCCTGGATGCCAGTGCGTCGGATGAACTCGGGCAATTCGAAGGGGGGCTTTTCGATGCCCCGCTTGCCCTGCAGGTACTTGCGCTTGAAGCACCAGTGTCGGGGTACGGGCACCGAGTTGCGGGTCGCCTTCAGGTGAACCAACAGCTTCGGGTCGTGGGCAGTGACGTCGTGCATCTCCACCACATCTGGACGGGCCACCAGCTGTGGGATCAAAGGTGAAGGGTCAGCGGCGAGGCGGAGGCCAGTCTGCCCCGGGGGGACGGACAATCCCCGTCTCCCCGCAGCGACAGAGACGGGAAAGACACAGCCACCTCCGCTCACAACACGGGACACCAGAGAGGATGCTGCTGGCTGTCCAGTTTAGGAACAGGAGGCCATTCAGCCCATTACACAGGGACAGGAGGAGGCCATTCAGCCCCTCCAGCTCATTACACAGGGACAGGAGGAGGCCATTCAGCCCCTCCAGCTCATTACACAGGGACAGGAGGAGGCCGTTCAGCCCCTCCAGCTCATTACACAGGGACAGGAGGAGACCATTCAGCCCCTCCAGCTCATTACACAGGGACAGGAGGAGACCATTCAGCCCCTCCAGCTCATTACACAGGGACAGGAGGAGGCCATTCAGCCCCTCCAGCTCATTACACAGGGACAGGAGGAGGCCATTCAGCCCCTCCAGCTCATTACACAGGGACAGGAGGAGGCCATTCAGCCCCTCCAGCTCATTACACAGGGACAGGAGGAGACCATTCAGCCCCTCCAGCTCATTACACAGGGACAGGAGGAGGCCATTCAGCCCCTCCAGCTCATTACACAGGGACAGGAGGCCATTCAGCCCCTCGTGCCTGTTCTGCCATTCAGTTAGTTCATGCCTGGTCTGTATCTTAACTCCAGCTACCTGTCCTGGTTCTGTATCCGTGAATCCCCCGTACTCGGAACATTTACTCTGTCTCTCACTCCACACAGGCGCTACCCGACCTGCTCTGCATTTTGGGATTTGATTTCAGATATACAGCACCTGCAGTTAGCTTTTATCGATAAAGATTTATCCATCTCCATCTCGCTAACTTCACCCGATTCCCCCACTCCGACACTGCTTCAGGTATGGAGTGGGGAGAGGATTCCAGACTCACACTGCCCCGTGTGAGAGGAAGCTTCCCGACGCCCACTGAACCGCCTGGCTCCAATTATACACCGGCTGCTCCACCCCAGAGAAAAGGGTTTCTATCAGCCCAGTGCCTCCCCCTTTAGCACTCTCTCCACCCTGAGTCTCTGTCCCCTCTACCTCCACCCCGAGTCTCTCAACCCCCAGTATCTCCCCCTTCCACTCTCTCCTGCAGCAAGGCTCTCAGAGCCCCCTGTATCTCCACACCGAGTGTCTCATTCCCGAGTATCGTCCAGTGTCTCCCCCATTCCCTCTCTATCCTGGGACAGTCAGGAACTCAGCAGTCTCTCAGCCCCCAGTGCCTCCCTCACTCTCTCTCTACCCCGGGACAGTCAGGAACACAGCAGTCTCTCTGCCCCCAGTGCCTCCCTCACTCTCTCTACCCCGGGACAGTCAGGAACACAGCAGTCTCTCAGTCCCCAGTGCCTCCCTCACTCTCTCTCTATCCCGGGACAGTCAGGAACTCAGCAGTCTCTCAGCCCCCAGTGCCTCCCTCACTCTCTCTCTACCCCGGGACAGTCAGGAACACAGCAGTCTCTCAGCCCCCAGTGCCTCCCTCACTCTCTCTCCGCCCCGGGACAGTCAGGAACACAGCAGTCTCTCAGCCCCCAGTGCCTCCCTCACTCTCTCTCTACCTCGGGACAGTCAGGAACACAGCAGTCTCTCAGTCCCCAGTGCCTCCCTCACTCTCTCTACCCCGGGACAGTCAGGAACTCAGCAGTCTCTCAGTCCCCAGTGCCTCCCTCACTCTCTCTATCCCGGGACAGTCAGGAACTCAGCAGTCTCTCAGCCCCCAGTGCCTCCCTCACTCTCTATCCCGGGACAGTCAGGAACTCAGCAGTCTCTCAGTCCCCAGTGCCTCCCTCACTCTCTCTACCCCGGGACAGTCAGGAACTCAGCAGTCTCTCAGTCCCCAGTGCCTCCCTCACTCTCTCTCTACCCCGGGACAGTCAGGAACACAGCAGTCTCTCAGTCCCCAGTGCCTCCCTCACTCTCTCTCTACCTCGGGACAGTCAGGAACACAGCAGTCTCTCAGCCCCCAGTGCCTCCCTCACTCTCTCTCCGCCCCGGGACAGACAGGAACTCAGCAGTCTCTCAGTCCCCAGTGCCTCCCTCACTCTCTCTACCCCGGGACAGTCAGGAACTCAGCAGTCTCTCAGCCCCCAGTGCCTCCCTCACTCTCTCTCTACCCCGGGACAGTCAGGAACTCAGCAGTCTCTCAGCCCCCAGTGCCTCCCTCACTCTCTCTATCCTGGGACAGTCAGGAACTCAGCAGTCTCTCAGTCCCCAGTGCCTCCCTCACTCTCTCTACCCCGGGACAGTCAGGAACTCAGCAGTCTCTCAGCCCCCAGTGCCTCCCTCACTCTCTCTACCCCGGGACAGTCAGGAACACAGCAGTCTCTCAGCCCCCAGTGCCTCCCTCACTCTCTCTCTACCCCGGGACAGTCAGGAACTCAGCAGTCTCTCAGTCCCCAGTGCCTCCCTCACTCTCTCTACCCCGGGACAGTCAGGAACTCAGCAGTCTCTCAGCCCCCAGTGCCTCCCTCACTCTCTCTACCCCGGGACAGTCAGGAACTCAGCAGTCTCTCAGTCCCCAGTGCCTCCCTCACTCTCTCTACCCCGGGACAGTCAGGAACTCAGCAGTCTCTCAGCCCCCAGTGCCTCCCTCACTCTCTCTACCCCGGGACAGTCAGGAACTCAGCAGTCTCTCAGTCCCCAGTGCCTCCCTCACTCTCTCCGCCCCGGGACAGTCAGGAACTCAGCAGTCTCTCTGCCCCCAGTGCCTCCCTCACTCTCTCTATCCCGGGACAGTCAGGAACTCAGCAGTCTCTCAGCCCCCAGTGCCTCCCTCACTCTCTCCGCCCCGGGACAGTCAGGAACTCAGCGGTCAGTTTACCTGCTTCAGTTCAGCGACACTCAGGCGGTTCAATCTCCGCAATTTCTTCTTGGATAATTTGGGGAGATCATCGCGTTTTTCCTAGTGGGAAGAGGAAGAACTTTGTTACAGAGCGAGTTAGTGAGAAATCTCAGTGTCGCGCCCAGAGCGAACAGGGGGTGAAGGGATGGTGCATGGTCCCAAACGCAGCGTGGACTGCTGGGTCTGAACCACACTAACCGAGATCTGAGACCCCAGTTCAGGAATCCTGGCCCTGCCAACTTGGTCAGGGATCCAGACACACCCCAGGAGGGAGACTCAGATTCACTTCAACATCTCAGCTACAGGTCGGCACTTCCCACTGTGCGGCGCTCCCTCAGCACTGACCCTCCCACAGTGCGGCGCTCCCTCAGCACTGACCCTCCCACAGTGCGGCGCTCCCTCAGCACTGACCCTCCCACAGTGCGGCGCTCCCTCAGCACCGACCCTCCCACAGTGCGGCGCTCCCTCAGCACTGACCCTCCCACAGTGCGGCGCTCCCTCATCACTGACCCTCCCACAGTGCAGCGCTCCCTCAGCACTGACCCTCCCACAGTGCAGCGCTCCCTCAGCACTGACCCTCCCACAGTGCGGCGTTCCCTCAGCACTGACCCTCCCACAGTGCGGCGCTCCCTCAGCACTGACCCTCCCACAGTGCGGCGCTCCCTCAGCACTGACCCTCCCACAGTGCGGCGCTCCCTCAGCACTGACCCTCCCACAGTGCGGCGCTTCCCAGCACTGACCCTCCCACAGTGCGGCGCTCCCTCAGCACTGACCCTCCCACAGTGCGGCGCTCCCTCAGCACTGACCCTCCCACAGTGCGGCGCTCCCTCAGCACTGACCCTCCCACAGTGCGGCGCTCCCTCAGCACTGACCCTCCCACAATGTGGCGCTCCCTCAGCACTGACCCTCCCACAGTGCGGGGCTCCCTCAGCACTGACCCTCCCACAGTGTGGCGCTCCCTCAGGGCTGAATGGTTTGTGGAGGGAATGCTGTGGAGTAAACTCACCATATCGTCATCACTGTCCAGATCATCATCGTCGTCACTGCTCCCTTTCTGCTCCGCCTCAAAGCCTTTCTTCTTCAGCAGCACCGTGGATTCCAGCTTATCCGACTTGTCCGGTTCCTTGTCTTTGTCTTTCTTCACATCGTCTGTCAGCTAAAAAAATACACAACGTCAGTCACCATTCACACACTGACCCACAGTGAAGCTCCCTCTACACTGTCCCCATCAAACACTCCCAGGACAGGTACAGCACGGGGTTAGATACAGAGTGAAGCTCCCTCTACACTGTCCCCATCAAACACTCCCAGGACAGGTACAGCACGGGGTTAGATACAGAGTGAAGCTCCCTCTACACTGTCCCCATCAAACACTCCCAGGACAGGTACAGCACGGGGTTAGATACAGAGTAAAGCTCCCTCTACACTGTCCCCCATCAAACACTCCCAGGACAGGTACAGCACGGGGTTAGATACAGAGTAAAGCTCCCTCTACACTGTCCCCATCAAACACTCCCAGGACAGGTACAGCACGGGGTTAGATACAGAGTAAAGCTCCCTCTACACTGTCCCCATCAAACACTCCCAGGACAGGTACAGCACGGGGTTAGATACAGAGTAAAGCTCCCTCTACACTGTCCCCATCAAACACTCCCAGGACAGGGACAGCACGGGGTTAGATACAGAGTAAAGCTCCCTCTACACTGTCCCCATCAAACACTCCCAGGACAGGGACAGCACGGGGTTAGATACAGAGTAAAGCTCCCTCTACACTGTCCCCCATCAAACACTCCCAGGACAGGTACAGCACGGGGTTAGATACAGAGTAAAGCTCCCTCTACACTGTCCCCCATCAAACACTCCCAGGACAGGTACAGCACGGGGTTAGATACAGAGTAAAGCTCCCTCTACACTGTCCCCCATCAAACACTCCCAGGACAGGTACAGCACGGGGTTAGATACAGAGTAAAGCTCCCTCTACACTGTCCCCCATCAAACACTCCCAGGACAGGTACAGCACGGGGTTAGATACAGAGTAAAGCTCCCTCTACACTGTCCCCCCATCAAACACTCCCAGGACAGGTACAGCACGGGGTTAGATACAGAGTAAAGCTCCCTCTACACTGTCCCCATCAAACACTCCCAGGACAGGTGCAGCACGGGGTTAGATACAGAGTAAAGCTCCCTCTACACTGTCCCCATCAAACACTCCCAGGACAGGTACAGCACGGGGTTAGATACAGAGTAAAGCTCCCTCTACACTGTCCCCATCAAACACTCCCAGGGCAGGTACAGCACGGGGTTAGATACAGAGTGAAGCTCCCTCTACACTGTCCCCCATCAAACACTCCCAGGGCAGGTACAGCACGGGGTTAGATACAGAGTAAAGCTCCCTCTACACTGTCCCCATCAAACACTCCCAGGGCAGGTACAGCACGGGGTTAGATACAGAGTGAAGCTCCCTCTACACTGTCCCCCATCAAACACTCCCAGGACAGGTACAGCACGGGGTTAGATACAGAGTAAAGCTCCCTCTACACTGTCCCCCATCAAACACTCCCAGGACAGGTACAGCACGGGGTTCGATACAGAGTAAAGCTCCCTCTACACTGTCCCCATCAAACACTCCCAGGACAGGTACAGCACGGGGTTAGATACAGAGTAAAGCTCTCTCTACACTGTCCCCCATCAAACACTCCCAGGACAGGTACAGCACGGGGTTAGATACAGAGTAAAGCTCCCTCTACACTGTCCCCCATCAAACACTCCCAGGACAGGTACAGCACGGGGTTAGATACAGAGTAAAGCTCCCTCTACACTGTCCCCATCAAACACTCCCAGGACAGGTACAGCACGGGGTTAGATACAGAGTAAAGCTCCCTCTACACTGTCCCCCATCAAACACTCCCAGGACAGGTACAGCACGGGGTTAGATACAGAGTAAAGCTCCCTCTACTCTGTCCCCCATCAAACACTCCCAGGACAGGTACAGCACGGGGTTAGATACAGAGTAAAGCTCCCTCTACACTGTACCTTCACTCAGTGTACCGGGGGGACGATGACACTCGGAGCTGCCTCAGACACTCACCCTGAAGGATTCGAATATCCTCTTGAAGTAGATGAAGTTTGCGTCGAAGATTTCGGGCTCTGCCGTCACGTACTCCACTTCCACCTCGGACTCTGTGTCTGTCGCTGCCGCCTTCTCCACCTTCTTCTCCACCCCGTTCTCCTCGCTGCGATTCGACTTCTTCTTCTTCCTCCTGTTTCTGCGCTTACGGTTTTTCTGGAAAGGGTTAAAGAGCGTCGGTAACCTCGCTGCCCGACATTGAGCCAATATTACCGAGGAGCCGAAAGACCCGAATTCCCAATGGCCCCTCTCCCCCCCCCCCCCCCCCCTCAGGACGCCCCAAAGTCAAACAGACCCGCCCCCGTGCCCTCCCACCCCCAATCTCTCCAGCCCCTCTCCCCCCTCAGGGTGCCCCAAAGTGATACAGACCCTCCCCCACCCCCTCTCCCCCCTCAGGACGCCCCAAAGACAAACCGACCCTCCCCCCACCCCCTCACGACATCCCAAAGTGAAATACAGGCCCTCCCCCCCCCCCCCCCCCCCCCCATGCACCCCCCCACCCAAATCTCTCCTGCCCCTCTCCCCACCCCCCTCAGATCTAGGGGTACATGTTCATAGCTCCTTGAAAGTGGAGTCACAGGTGGACAGAGTGGTGAAGAAGGCATTCGGCATGCTTGGTTTCATCGGTCAGAACATTGAATACAGGAGTTGGGACGTCTTGTTGAAGTTGTACAAGACATTGGTAAGGCCACACTTGGAATACTGTGTACAGTTCTGGTCACCCTATTATAGAAAGGATATTATTAAACCAGAAAGAGTGCAGAAAAGATTTACTCGGATGCTACTGGGACTTGATGGATTGAGTTATAAGGAGATGCTGGATAGACTGGGACTTTTTTCTCTGGAGCGTAGGAGGCTGAGGGGTGACCTTATAGAGGTCTATAAAATAATGAGGGGCACAGATCAGCTAGATAGTCAATATCTTTTCCCAAAGGTAGGGGAGTCTAAAACTAGAGGGCATAGATTTAAGGTGAGAGGGGAGAGATACAAAAGGGTCCAGAGGGGCAATTTTTTCACACACAGAGGGTGGTGAATGTCTGGAACAAGCTGCCAGAGGCAGTAGTAGAGGCGGGTACAATTTTGTCTTTTAAAAAGTGTTTAGACAGTTACATGGGTACGATGGGTATAGAGGGATATGGGCCAAATGCGGGCAATTGGGACTAGCTTTGGGGTTCAAAAAAAAAAGGGCTGCATGGACAAGTTGGGCCGAAGGGCCTGTTTCCATGCTGTAAACCTCTATGACATCCCCTCAAGACGCCCCAAAGCGAAATACAGACCTCTCCCTGGCTCCCCCCCAATCTCTTCAGCCCCACTCTCCCCCCCGCCATTCCAAAGTGAAACAGACCCTCGCCCACCACCTCTTCCCCCATCAGACGTCCCGAAGCTAAATACAGACGCCCCCCCCTTCCAATATCTCCAGACCACCCCCCCCTCCCTCAGGACGTCCCAAAGAGAAACACCGATCCTTCCCCCAACCCCCCTCATCCTCTCACTCTCTCCAGCCCCTCTCCCCCCTCAGACATCCCAAACTGTTTCTCACACAGTGAAGGAGTTCGGAACATCGGAGCAGAAGTCGGCAAATTCAGCCCTTCGAACCTGCTCCAACACTCAATCAGATCATGGCTGATCTCCCCCTGGTCTCAAATCCACCTCCCCACCTGCTCCCCATATCCCTCTTTTTATCAGAAATATATCCATCTCCCTCTTGAAACCATTCAACGATTCAGACCCCACCGCGCTCTGGGGCAGAGAGTTCCACAAATTCACCACCCTCTGCGAGACGTCTGCTCACTGCTGTAATGTGGGAAAGGCAGCAGCCAATTTACACATAGCAAGATCCCACACACGCAGCAATGTCTCACACACACCCAGCGCAGCGGGAGAGTGAGCGATACCAGCCCAGCCTCACGTACCTCTTTCTTGGAGAGTGAGAACACGAGTTCTTCCTCCTCCGTATCAGCCGGGGTTAATGTGGCTCCAGGTGCTCCATCCACCTCATCTGTGGAAACACAGGCGGAACTTAGCACAAGACACAGGAGCTAATCATCGCGGCACAGTGGTTAGCGCTGCTGCCTCACAGCGCCAGGGACCTGGGGCGGCACGGTGGCACAGTGGGTTAGCGCTGCTGCCTCACAGCGCCAGGGACCCGGGGCAGCACGGTGGCACAGTGGGTTAGCGCTGCTGCCTCACTGTTCTGTCTGGAGACAATACACATCTCTTTAACCTGTGTTGAATGCTCCCTCCACCCACATTATCTGTACCTTTAAGACCTGGCTGGCTGTAGAGATTTGCATTCTAATCAGTATTCTGTAACTTGATTTCTGTGTCTGTGCACTGTTTGAGAGCAGATATCCACTCCATCTGATGAAGGAGCAGTGCTCCGAAAGCTTATGGTATTTGCTACCAAATAAACGTGTTGGACTTTAACCTGGTGTTGTGAGACTTCTTACTGTGCCTCACAGCGCCAGGGACCCGGGGCAGCACGGTGACACAGTGATTAGCACTGCTGCCTCACAGTGTCAGGGACCCGGGGCAGCACGGTGACACAGTGGGTTCGCACTGCTGCCTCACAGTGTCAGGGACCCGGGGCAGCACGGTGACACAGTGGGTTAGCACTGCTCCCTCACAGTGCCAGGGACCCGGGGCAGCACGGTGACACAGTGGTTAGCGCTGCTGCCTCACAGTGTCAGGGACCCGGGGCAGCACGGTGGCACAGTGGGTTAGCACTGCTGCCTCACAGCGCCAGGGACCCGGGGCAGCACGATGACACAGTGGTTAGCGCTGCTGCCTCACAGCGCCAGGGACCCGGGGCAGCACGGTGACACAGTGGTTAGCACTGCTGCCTCACAGCGCCAGGGACCCGGGGCAGCACGGTGACACAGTGGTTAGCACTGCTGCCTCACAGCGCCAGGGACCCGGGGCAGCACGGTGACACAGTGGGTTAGCACTGCTGCCTCACAGAGCCAGGGACCCGGGGCAGCACGGTGACACAGTGGGTTAGCACTGCTGCCTCACAGCGCCAGGGACCCGGGGCAGCACGATGACACAGTGGTTAGCACTGCTGCCTCACAGAGCCAGGGACCCGGGGCAGCACGATGACACAGTGGTTAGCACTGCTGCCTCACAGTGCCAGGGACCCGGGGCAGCACGGTGACACAGTGGGTTCACACTGCTGCCTCACAGCGCCAGGGACCCGGGGCAGCACGGTGACACAGTGGGTTAGCACTGCTGTCTCACAGCGCCAGGGACCCGGGGCAGCACGGTGGCACAGTGGGTTAGCACTGCTGCCTCACAGCGCCAGGGACCCGGGGCAGCACGGTGACACAGTGGGTTAGCACTGCTGCCTCACGGCGCCAGGGACCCGGGGCAGCACGGTGACACAGTGGGTTAGCACTGCTGCCTCACAGCGCCAGGGACCCGGGGCGGCACGGTGGCACAGTGGGTTAGCACTGCTGCCTCACAGCGCCAGGGACCCGGGGCAGCACGGTGACACAGTGGGTTAGCGCTGCTGCCTCACAGCGCCAGGGACCCGGGGCAGCACGGTGACACAGTGGTTAGCACTGCTGCCTCACAGCGCCAGGGACCCGGGGTGGCACGGTGACACAGTGGTTAGCACTGCTGCCTCACAGCGCCAGGGACCCGGGGCGGCACGGTGACACAGTGGGTTAGCACTGCTGCCTCAGTGCCAGGGACCCGGGGCAGCACGGTGACACAGTGGGTTAGCGCTGCTGCCTCACAGCGCCAGGGACCCGGGGCGGCACGGTGACACAGTGGGTTCACACTGCTCCCTCACAGCGCCAGGGACCCGGGGCAGCACGGTGACACAGTGGGTTAGCACTGCTGCCTCACAGTGCCAGGGACCCGGGGCAGCACGGTGACACAGTGGGTTAGCACTGCTGCCTCACAGTGCCAGGGACCCGGGGCAGCACGGTGACACAGTGGGTTAGCACTGCTGCCTCACAGCGCCAGGGACCCGGGGCAGCACGGTGACACAGTGGGTTAGCACTGCTGCCTCACAGCGCCAGGGACCCGGGGCAGCACGGTGGCACAGTGGGTTAGCACTGCTGCCTCACAGCGCCAGGGACCCGGGGCAGCACGGTGACACAGTGGGTTAGCACTGCTGCCTCACAGCGCCAGGGACCCGGGGCAGCACGGTGACACAGTGGGTTAGCACTGCTGCCTCACAGCGCCAGGGACCCGGGGCGGCACGGTGACACAGTGGGTTAGCACTGCTGCCTCACAGCGCCAGGGACCCGGGGCAGCACGGTGACACAGTGGTTAGCGCTGCTGCCTCACAGCGCCGGGTGTCTGGGTTCGATTCCCGGCTCGGGTCACTGTCTGTGTGGAGTCTGCACGTTCTCCCCGTGTCTGCGTGGGTTTCCTCCGGGTGCTCCGGTTTCCTCCCACAGTCCAAAGATGTGCAGGGTTAGGTGGATTGGCCACGCTAAATTGCCCCTTAGTATCCAAAGATTATGGGGATTAGGTATTTATTTATTATTGTCACAAGTAGGCTTACATTAACACTGCAATGAAGTTACTGTGAAAATCCCCCAGTCGCCCACACTCCGGCGCCTGTTCGGGTACACCAAGGGAGAATTTAGCGCGGCCAATGCACCTGATCAGCATGTCTTTCAGACTGTAGGAGGAAACCGGAGCACCCGGAGGAAACCCACGCAGACACGGGGAGAACGTGCCGACTCCACACAGGCAGTGATCGAGGCCGGGAATCGAACCCGGGTCCCTGGCGCTGTGAGGCAGCAGTGCTAACCCACTGGGACGCCGCGCCACCCGTACAAGTAAGGTAAATGTGTGGGGTGACAGGGAAAGGCCTGTGGAGAGGGCCTGGGTGTCGGTGGAGATTTGGGGGCCGAATGGCCTCTGCAACACTGGAAGGATTCGGTGATCTCCCCTCCACTCACTCCCTGCCTTAGGAGAAACCCTTAGTGCAAACATTCAGTGTGCAGCGACCCATTTAAACACTGACCCCAGTGACACAGGGCCCATCAGGGACAGGTACAGCACGGGGTTAGAGACAGAGTAAAGCTCCCTCTACACTGTCCCCCATCAAACACTCCCAGGACAGGTACAGCATGGGGTTAGATACAGAGTAAAGCTCCCTCTACACTGTCCCCATCAAACACTCCCAGGACAGGTACAGCACGGGGTTAGATACAGAGTAAAGCTCCCTCTACACTGTCCCCCATCAAACACTCCCAGGACAGGTACAGCATGGGGTTAGATACAGAGTAAAGCTCCCTCGACACTGTTCCCATCAAACACTCCCAGGACAGGTAGAGCACGGGGTTAGATACAGAGTAAAGCTCCCTCTACACTGTCCCCCATCAAACACTCCCAGGACAGGTACAGCATGGGATTAGATACAGAGTAAAGCTCCCTCTACACTGTCCCCCATCAAACACTCCCAGGACAGGTACAGCACGGGGTTAGATACAGAGTAAAGCTCCCTCTACACTGTCCCCCATCAAACACTCCCAGGACAGGTACAGCATGGGGTTAGATACAGAGTAAAGCTCCCTCGACACTGTTCCCATCAAACACTCCCAGGACAGGTAGAGCACGGGGTTAGATACAGAGTAAAGCTCCCTCTACACTGTCCCCCATCAAACACTCCCAGGACAGGTACAGCATGGGATTAGATACAGAGTAAAGCTCCCTCTACACTGTCCCCCATCAAACACTCCCAGGAGAGGTACAGCACGGGGTTAGATACAGAGTAAAGCTCCCTCTGCACTGTCCCCATCAAACACTCCCAGGACAGGTACAGCACGGGGTTAGATACAGAGTAAAGCTCCCTCTACACTGTCCCCATCAAACACTCCCAGGACAGGTACAGCACGGGGTTAGATACAGAGTAATGCTCCCTCTACACTGTCCCCACCAAACACTCCCAGGACAGGTACAGCACGGGGTTAGATACAGAGTAAAGCTCCCTCTACACTGTCCCCCATCAAACACTCCCAGGACAGGTACAGCATGGGATTAGATACAGAGTAAAGCTCCCTCTACACTGTCCCCCATCAAACACTCCCAGGACAGGTACAGCACGGGGTTAGATACAGAGTAAAGCTCCCTCTACACTGTCCCCCATCAAACACTCCCAGGACAGGTACAGCACGGGGTTAGATACAGAGTAAAGCTCCCTCTGCACTGTCCCCATCAAAGACTCCCAGGACAGGTACAGCACGGGGTTAGATACAGAGTAAAGCTCCCTCTCCACTGTCCCCATCAAACACTCCCAGGACAGGTACAGCACGGGGTTAGATACAGAGTAAAGCTCCCTCTACACCGTCCCCATCAAACACTCCCAGGACAGGTACAGCACGGGGTTAGATACAGAGTAAAGCTCCCTCTACACTGTCCCCCATCAAACACTCCCAGGAGAGGTACAGCACGGGGTTAGATACAGAGTAAAGCTTCCTCTACGTTCGCTCTCGCAGCCACGTACCTGACGCCTCGGCTGACGCTGTGAGCTCCACCTGGCGTTGCTCTTTGAGCTGCAGAATCTTCTCCAGGACTTGAGGGATTCTTGGACCGGGACCCACATCATCGCCCTGCAGCAGAAGAAGTTCATTACCTGGCACCTGGCCAGCCTGAGGTGTGTGTGTGATTGACAATGTTGCCCCAGGGAGCGGGTAGATAAACCCACTCACCATTCACTCACTGCCTGCAGAACAGGCATTGGATCACAATCCAGAGCTTCTGAATCACCCATCTGCACACAACCCCCCCCCTCCCGTCCCGGCCGTCCCCCCCGCCCCGCCCGTCCCCCATTGCGTAACTCCCCCCCTACCCCAGCCCCCACGTCTGCCACCACACACGTCCCCCCTGCCCCGCCCACCCCCCCGTTCATGTGGAGCAGAAGCACCAGTCTGTCAAGGGAGGGTCGCTGTCGTCCCGGGTGACCATCGGCTGCTCTCTCTCCCCCTTCAGGGGGAAAGCTGACTGGTGGTGATTTAACCCCGGGGTCACCCAGGCGAGGGGCACGGTGCAGGATGACCCCAGGATACACGGAGACGGAGGACGGCCTGTTTGCGTTCACTGTGCAACTCACTTACGTCTCTGTTCTCTTCGCCAGGCGGAGGGGGAGGTCCTCGAAGGCGTGGGCCCAAGCCAGGGGCACTTAACGGGCTCGGAGCCACCGAGACGACGGGTCGCACAGCGGAGAGGGGCATGGGCACCGGGGAGCCACTGACTGGGGGGAGAGAGAGAGAAGGGGGGGGGGAGAGAGAACATCCCATTACAAATAGAGCAGCTGGACAACGCGTCTCCCCCGGCTGCGCAGCGCTCCTACAGCACCGACCGCGTGGTCCATCCTTGGCACTGGATACAGGTTGGCACAGTGGGTTAGCGCTGCTCCCTCACAGCGCCAGGGACCCGGGGCAGCACGGTGGCACAGTGGGTTAGCGCTGCTCCCTCACAGCGCCAGGGACCCGGGGCAGCACGGTGGCATAGTGGGTTAGCGCTGCTCCCTCACAGCGTCAGGGACCCGGGGCAGCACGGTGGCACAGTGGGTTAGCACTGCTCCCTCACAGCGTCAGGGACCCGGGGCAGCACGGTGGCACAGCGGTTAGCACTGCTGCCTCACAGTGCCAGGGACCCGGGGCAGCACGGTGACACAGTGGGTTAGCGCTGCTCCCTCACAGCGTCAGGGACCCGGGGCAGCACGGTGGCATAGTGGGTTAGCACTGCTGCCTCACAGCGCCAGGGACCCGGGGCGGCACGGTGACACAGTGGTTAGCACTGCTGCCTCACAGCGCCAGGGACCCGGGGCAGCACGGTGACACAGTGGGTTAGCACTGCTGCCTCACAGCGCCAGGGACCCGGGCAGCACGGTGGCACAGTGGGTTAGCACTGCTGCCTCACAGCGCCAGGGACCCGGGGCAGCACGGTGACACAGTGGGTTAGCACTGCTGCCTCACAGCGCCAGGGACCCGGGGCAGCACGGTGACACAGTGGGTTAGCACTGCGGCCTCACAGCGCCAGGGACTCGGGGCAGCACGGTGACACAGTGGGTTAGCACTGCTGCCTCACAGCACCAGGGACCCGGGGCAGCACGGTGACACAGTGGGTTGGCACTGCTGCCTCACAGCACCAGGGACCCGGGGCAGCACGGTGACACAGTGGGTTAGCACTGCTGCCTCACAGCGCCAGGGACCCGGGGCAGCACGGTGACACAGTGGGTTAGCACTGCTGCCTCACAGAGCCAGGGACCCGGGGCAGCACGGTGACACAGTGGGTTAGCACTGCTGCCTCACAGCGCCAGGGACCCGGGTTCGATTCCTGGCTCCCTGTCTGTGCGGAATCTGCACCTTCTCCCCATGTCTGCGTGGGTTTCCCCCGGGTGCTCCGGTTTCCTCCCACAGTCCAAAGATGTGCGGGTTAGGTTGATTGGCCACGCTGAATTGTCCCTCAGTGTCAGGGAGATGAGTCGGGTGGACACGGGGTTGCAGAGATGGGGCCAGGGTGCGATTGTTGACGGTGCAGACTCGATGGGCCAAGTGGCCTCCTCCTGCACTGCAGGGATTCGACGATTCTCTGTCGCTGGGATCGAGCCTCTGTTCAGGTGGCTTTGACCTCATGGCCTTCTGACCAGCAGGTCACTGGCCCTTTGCACCTGATCCGTTTCACATCAGCCGCCTCTCAGAGCTGCAAGCTGCGCGGGATTATTCAACACTCGACCCCAGAGAACCCACATTGTGTCCGAACGATGGACACCGCGCTGGGACCAGCTGGGCAGAGCTTCCCTCTCTCACCCCAGCCTACACCCCGCAGCGTCAAACCAACATTACCTCGTGGCCCCAACGTTGGCCGTGGCCCCATTTCCATGGGCCTGGCCCCAGGTGGCCCCTGCTGCATCTGGACAATTTCCTGTTGCTGGCGCTCATGTTCCAGTAAAGCAGCAGCCTGAGCGGGAGAGAGAGACAGAGAGAGACAGCTGAGAGTGACTGCAGGGTAAAGACTAGTTAACATGTACACCTCACCACCCGCACCTCACTGCGGTACAACATGTACACCTCAGCACCCGCACCTCACTGCGGTACAACATGTACACCTCACCACCCGCACCTCACTGCAGACATGTACACCTCAGCACCGGCACCTCACTGCGGTACAACATGTACACCTCACCACCCGTACCTCATTGCGGTACAACATGTACGCCTCAGCACCCGTACCTCACTGCGGTACAACATGTACACCTCACCACCCGCACCTCACTGCGGTACAACATGTACACCTCAGCACCCGCACCTCACTGCAGTACAACATGTACGCCTCACCACCCGTACCTCACTGCGGTACAACATGTACGCCTCACCACCCGTACCTCACTGCGGTACAACATGTACACCTCACCACCCGTACCTCACTGCAGTACAACATGTACGCCTCACCACCCGTACCTCACTGCGGTACAACATGTACACCTCACCACCCGTACCTCACTGCGGTACAACATGTACACCTCACCACCCGCACCTCACTGCGGTACAACATGTACACCTCACCACCCGTACCTCACTGCGGTACAACATGTACACCTCAGCACCCGTACCTCACTGCGGTACAACATGTACACCTCACCACCCGCACCTCACTGCGGTACAACATGTACACCTCACCACCCGCACCTCACTGCGGTACAACATGTACACCTCACCACCCGTACCTCACTGCGGTACAACATGTACACCTCAGCACCCGTACCTCACTGCGGTACAACATGTACACCTCACCACCCGTACCTCACTGCGGTACAACATGTACACCTCACCACCCGCACCTCACTGCGGTACAACATGTACACCTCAGCACCCGCACCTCACTGCGGTATAACATGTACACCTCACCACCCGCACCTCACTGCGGTACAACATGTACACCTCAGCACCCGCACCTCATTGCGGTACAACATGTACACCTCACCACCCGTACCTCACTGCGGTACAACATGTACACCTCAGCACCCGCACCTCACTGCGGTACAACATGTACACCTCACCACCCGTACCTCACTGCGGTACAACATGTACACCTCACCACCCGCACCTCACTGCGGTACAACATGTACACCTCACCACCCGTACCTCACTGCGGTACAACATGTACACCTCAGCACCCGTACCTCACTGCGGTACAACATGTACACCTCACCACCCGTACCTCACTGCGGTACAACATGTACACCTCACCACCCGCACCTCACTGCGGTACAACATGTACACCTCACCACCCGCACCTCACTGCGGTACAACATGTACACCTCACCACCCGTACCTCACTGCGGTACAACATGTACACCTCAGCACCCGTACCTCACTGCGGTACAACATGTACACCTCACCACCCGTACCTCACTGCGGTACAACATGTACACCTCACCACCCGCACCTCACTGCGGTACAACATGTACACCTCAGCACCCGCACCTCACTGCGGTATAACATGTACACCTCACCACCCGCACCTCACTGCGGTACAACATGTACACCTCAGCACCCGTACCTCACTGCGGTACAACATGTACACCTCACCACCCGTACCTCACTGCGGTATAACATGTACACCTCACCACCCGCACCTCACTGCGGTACAACATGTACACCTCACCACCCGTACCTCACTGCGGTACAACATGTACACCTCAGCACCCGTACCTCACTGCGGTATAACATGTACACCTCACCACCCGCACCTCACTGCGGTACAACATGTACACCTCAGCACCCGTACCTCACTGCGGTACAACATGTACACCTCAGCACCCGTACCTCACTGCGGTACAACATGTACACCTCACCACCCGCACCTCACTGCGGTACAACATGTACACCTCACCACCCGCACCTCACTGCGGTACAACATGTACACCTCAGCACCCGCACCTCACTGCGGTATAACATGTACACCTCACCACCCGCACCTCACTGCGGTACAACATGTACACCTCAGCACCCGTACCTCACTGCGGTACAACATGTACACCTCACCACCCGTACCTCACTGCGGTACAACATGTACGCCTCACCACCCGTACCTCACTGCGGTACAACATGTACACCTCACCACCCGCACCTCACTGCGGTACAACATGTACACCTCACCACCCGTACCTCACTGCGGTACAACATGTACACCTCACCACCCGCACCTCACTGCGGTACAACATGTACACCTCACCACCCGTACCTCACTGCGGTACAACATGTACGCCTCACCACCCGTACCTCACTGCGGTACAACATGTACACCTCAGCACCCGCACCTCACTGCGGTACAACATGTACGCCTCAGCACCCGCACCTCACTGCGGTACAACATGTACACCTCACCACCCGCACCTCACTGCGGTATAACATGTACACCTCACCACCCGCACCTCACTGCAGACATGTACACCTCACCACCCGCACCTCACTGCGGTACAACATGTACACCTCAGCACCCGCACCTCACTGCGGTACAACATGTACACCTCAGCACCCGTACCTCACTGCGGTACAACATGTACACCTCAGCACCCGCACCTCACTGCGGTATAACATGTACACCTCACCACCCGCACCTCACTGCGGTACAACATGTACACCTCACCACCCGCACCTCACTGCGGTACAACATGTACACCTCAGCACCCGCACCTCACTGCGGTACAACATGTACACCTCACCACCCGTACCTCACTGCGGTACAACATGTACACCTCACCACCCGTACCTCACTGCGGTACAACATGTACACCTCACCACCCGTACCTCACTGCGGTACAACATGTACACCTCAGCACCCGTACCTCACTGCGGTACAACATGTACACCTCACCACCCGTACCTCACTGCGGTACAACATGTACACCTCACCACCCGCACCTCACTGCGGTACAACATGTACACCTCAGCACCCGTACCTCACTGCGGTATAACATGTACGCCTCACCACCCGTACCTCACTGCGGTACAACATGTACACCTCAGCACCCGTACCTCATTGCGGTACAACATGTACACCTCAGCACCCGTACCTCACTGCGGTACAACATGTACACCTCAGCACCCGTACCTCACTGCGGTACAACATGTACACCTCAGCACCCGCACCTCACTGCGGACAACATGTACACCTCAGCACCCGTACCTCACTGCGGTACACACTCACACGGCCCTACGCTCTCTCTCTCTCACACAGCCCTGCTCTCTCTCTCTCACACAGTCCTACGCTCTCTCTCTCTCTCACACGGCCCTACGCTCTCTCTCTCTCTCACACAGCCCTGCTCTCTCTCTCTCACACAGCCCTACGCTCTCTCTCTCTCTCTCACACGGCCCTACGCTCTCTCTCTCTCACACAGCCCTGCTCTCTCTCTCTCACACAGCCCTACGCTCTCTCTCTCTCACACGGCCCTACGCTCTCTCTCTCTCTCTCTCACAGCCCTACGCTCTCTCTCACACGGCCCTACGCTCTCTCTCTCTCTCACAGCCCTACGCTCTCTCTCACACAGCCCTACGCTCTCTCTCTCTCTCTCTCACACACGGCCCTACGCTCTCTCTCTCTCACACAGCCCTACGCTCTCTCTCTCTCACACAGCACTACGCTCTCTCTCTCTCACACACGGCCCTACGCTCTCTCTCTCTCACACAGCCCTACGCTCTCTCTCTCTCACACAGCCCTACGCTCTCTCTCTCTCTCTCTCACACAGCCCTACGCTCTCTCTCTCTCACACACGGCCCTACGCTCTCTCTCTCTCACACACGGCCCTACGCTCTCTCTCTCTCACACAGCCCTACGCTCTCTCTCTCACACAGCCCTACGCTCTCTCTCTCTCACACACGGCCCTACGCTCTCTCTCTCTCACACGGCCCTACGCTCTCTCTCACACACGGCCCTACGCTCTCTCTCTCTCACACAGCCCTACGCTCTCTCTCTCTCACACAGCACTATGCTCTCTCTCTCTCTCACACACGGCCCTACGCTCTCTCTCTCTCTCACACACACAGCCCTACGCTCTCTCTCTCTCACACGGCCCTACGCTCTCTCTCTCTCACACGGCCCTACCCTCTCTCTCTCTCTCACACGGCCCTACGCTCTCTCTCTCACACGGCCCTACGCTCTCTCTCTCTCAAACAGCCCTACGCTCTCTCTCTCTCACACAGCCCTACGCTCTCTCTCTCTCACACAGCCCTACGCTCTCTCTCTCTCTCACACGGCCCTGCTCTCTCTCTCTCACACGGCCCTGCTCTCTCTCTCTCACACGGCCCTGCTCTCTCTCTCTCACACGGCCCTGCTCTCTCTCTCTCACACGGCCCTGCTCTCTCTCTCTCACACGGCCCTGCTCTCTCTCTCTCACTCACACGGCCCTACGCTCTCTCTCTCTCACACACAGCCCTACGCTCTCTCTCTCTCACACACAGCCCTACGCTCTCTCTCTCTCACACACAGCCCTACGCTCTCTCTCTCACACAGCCCTACGCTCTCTCTCTCTCTCACACAGCCCTACGCTCTCTCTCTCACACAGCCCTACGCTCTCTCTCTCACACAGCCCTACGCTCTCTCTCTCAGCCCTGCGCTCTCTCTCACACAGCCCTACGCTCTCTCTCACACGGCCCTACGCTCTCTCTCTCTCTCACACGGTCCTACGCTCTCTCTCTCTCACACGGTCCTACGCTCTCTCTCTCTCTCTCACACGGCCCTACGCTCTCTCTCTCACACGGCCCTGCGCTCTCTCTCTCTCTCACACGGCCCTGCTCTCTCTCTCACACGGCCCTACGCTCTCTCTCACACGGCCCTACTCTCTCTCTCACACGGCCCTACGCTCTCTCTCACACGGCCCTGCTCTCTCTCTCACACGGCCCTACTCTCTCTCTCACACGGCCCTACTCTCTCTCTCACACGGCCCTACTCTCTCTCTCACACGGCCCTACGCTCTCTCTCACACGGCCCTACGCTCTCTCTCACACGGCCCTACGCTTTCTCTCACACGGCCCTACGCTCTCTCTCTCTCTCACACGGCCCTACGCTCTCTCTCTCTCACACGGCCCTACGCTCTCTCTCACACGGCCCTACGCTCTCTCTCACACGGCCCTACGCTCTCTCTCTCTCACACGGCCCTACGCTCTCTCTCACGCGGCCCTACGCTCTCTCTCACACGGCCCTACGCTCTCTCTCACACGGCCCTACGCTCTCTCTCACACGGCCCTACGCTCTCTCTCACACGGCCCTACGCTCTCTCTCACACGGCCCTACGCTCTCTCTCACACGGCCCTACGCTCTCTCTCACACGGCCCTACGCTCTCTCTCACACGGCCCTACGCTCTCTCTCACACGGCCCTACGCTCTCTCTCACACGGCCCTACGCTCTCTCTCACACGGCCCTACGCTCTCTCTCACACGGCCCTACGCTCTCTCTCACACGGCCCTACGCTCTCTCTCACACGGCCCTACGCTCTCTCTCACACGGCCCTACGCTCTCTCTCACACGGCCCTACGCTCTCTCTCACACGGCCCTACGCTCTCTCTCACACGGCCCTACGCTCTCTCTCACACGGCCCTACGCTCTCTCTCACACGGCCCTACGCTCTCTCTCACACGGCCCTACGCTCTCTCTCACACGGCCCTACGCTCTCTCTCACACGGCCCTACGCTCTCTCTCACACGGCCCTACGCTCTCTCTCACACGGCCCTACGCTCTCTCTCACACGGCCCTACGCTCTCTCTCACACGGCCCTACGCTCTCTCTCACACGGCCCTACTCTCTCTCTCACACGGCCCTACGCTCTCTCTCACACGGCCCTACGCTCTCTCTCACACGGCCCTACGCTCTCTCTCACACGGCCCTACGCTCTCTCTCACACGGCCCTACGCTCTCTCTCTCACGGCCCTACGCTCTCTCTCACACAGCCCTACGCTCTCTCTCACACAGCCCTACGCTCTCTCTCACACAGCCCTACGCTCTCTCTCTCTCTCACACGGCCCTACTCTCTCTCTCACACGGCCCTGCGCTCACTCCCTCTCTCTCTCTCTCTCTCACACGGCCCTACGCTCTCTCATTCTCTCTCACACGGCCCTGCGCTCACTCCCTCTCTCTCTCTCACACGGCCCTACGCTCTCTCATTCTCTCTCACACGGCCCTGCGCTCACTCCCTCTCTCTCTCTCACACGGCCCTACGCTCTCTCATTCTCTCTCACACGGCCCTGCGCTCACTCCCTCTCTCTCTCACACGGCCCTACGCTCTCTCATTCTCTCACACACAGCCCTACGCTCTCTCTCTCTCTCACACGGCCCTACGCTCTCTCATTCTCTCTCACACGGCCCTACGCTCTCTCATTCTCTCTCACACGACCCTGCGCTCACTCCCTCTCTCTCTCACACGGCCCTACGCTCTCTCTCTCTCTCTCTCACACGGCCCTACGCTCTCTCTCTCTCTCTCACACACAGCCATACGCTCTCTCACACACAGCCCTACGCTCTCTCTCTCTCACACGGCCCTACGCTCTCTCATTCTCTCTCACACGGCCCTACGCTCACTCCCTCCCCGACTATTACCCGTTTTTGTTGCTCGAGCAACTCCTGATCTTTGATTTGCTCCTGATACATCCGCTCACTGCCCTGCAGGGGGAGAAACAGGTCACTAATCGCAACAGAGCACCTCCTGAAGCCGCAAACTGTGTTCATACGGGGAGTGAGGCGGGTGGCATTTAATGTAAAAACAGTCATCTCAGATCACCCCTCTCTGCATCAGCGAGGTGTGGCTGGCCTTTACCCTCACCACAGAGATCTCTCACGCGGGAGTTCAGTCCCAACTGCAGGAAGTTTCCCTCCACGGGACAGGAAGAGTCCCAGATAAGCCTGTTCCAGCTTCACCCAGCACCAACAAGGACCTGATCCCGGGCAGATCCACCTTTCCTGCAAGGAAGGACGTGCTGGCCTTAGAAAGGATCCAGAGGAGGTTCACAAGAATGATCCCTGGAATGAAGAGCTTGTCGTATGAGGAACGGTTGAGGACTCTGGGTCTGTACTCGTTGGGAGTTTAGAAGGATGAGGAGGGATCTTATTGAAACTTACAGGATACTGCGAGGCCTGGATAGAGTGGACGTGGAGAGGATGTTTCCACTAGTAGATTCCACTTATCAGAGGGGGGATTAGGCAGCCATGGCTGACAAAGGAAGTCAGGGAATGCATCAAGGCAAAAGAGAGAGCCTATAATGTGGCAAAGAGTAGTGGGAAGTCAGAAGATTGGGAAGGCTATAAAAACAAACAGAGGATAACAAAGAGAGAAATAAGGAAGGAGAGGATCAAATATGAAGGTAGGCTAGCCAGTAACATTAGGAATGATAGTAAAAGTTTCTTTAAATACATTAAAAACAAACGGGAGGCAAAAGTAGACATTGGGCCGCTCCAAAATGACGCTGGTAATCTAGTGATGGGAGACAAGGAAATAGCTGAGGAACTTAATAAGTACTTTGCGTCAGTCTTCACAGTAGAAGACATGAGTAATATCCCAACAATTCAGGAAAGTCAGGGGGCAGAGTTGAATATGGTTGCCATCACAAAGGAGAAAGTGCTAGAGAAACTAAAAGGTCTGAAAATTGATAAATCTCCGGGCCCAGATGGGCTACATCCTAGAGTTCTAAAGGAGATAGCTGAAGAAATAGTGGAGGCGTTAGTTGTGATCTTTCAAAAGTCACTGGAGTCAGGGAAAGTCCCAGAGGATTGGAAAATCGCTGTTGTAACCCCACTGTTCAAGAAGGGAACAAGAAAAAAGATGGAAAATTATAGGCCAATTAGCCTAACCTCAGTTGTTGGCAAAATTCTAGAATCCATCGTTAAGGATGAGATTTCTAAATTCTTGGAAGTGCAGGGTCGGATTAAGACAAGTCAGCATGGATTTAGTAAGGGGAGGTCGTGCCTGACAAACCTGTTAGAGTTCTTTGAAGAGATAACAAATAGGTTAGACCAAGGAGAGCCAATGGATGTTATCTATCTTGACTTCCAAAAGGCCTTTGACAAGGTGCCTCACGGGAGACTGCTGAGTAAAATAAGGGCCCATGGTATTCGAGGCAAGGTACTAACATGGATTGACGATTGGCTGTCAGACAGAAGGCAGAGAGTTGGGATAAAAGGTTCTTTCTCAGAATGGCAACCGGTGACAAGTGGTGTCCCGCAGGGTTCAGTGTTGGGGCCACAGCTGTTCTCTTTATATATTAACGATCTAGATGACGGGACTGGGGGCATTCTGGCCAAGTTTGCCGATGATACAAAGATAGGTGGAGGGGCAGGTAGTATTGAGGAGGTGGGGAGGCTGCAGAAAGATTTAGACAGTTTAGGAGAGTGGTCCAAGAAGTGGCTGATGAAATTCAACGTGGGCAAGTGCGAGGTCGTACACTTTGGAAAAAAGAATAGAGGCATGGACTATTTTCTAAACGGTGACAAAATTCATAATGCTAAAGTGCAAAGGGACTTGGGAGTCCTAGTCCAGGATTCTCTAAAGGTAAACTTGCAGGTTGAGTCCGTAATTAGGAAAGCAAATGTAATGTTGTCATTTATCTCAAGAGGCTTGGAATACAAAAGCAGGGATGTACTTCTGAGGCTTTATAAAGCACTGGTTAGGCCCCATTTGGAGTACTGTGAGCAATTTTGGGCCCCACACCTCAGGAAGGACATACTGGCACTGGAGCGGGTCCAGCGGAGATTCACACGGATGATCCCAGGAATGGTAGGCCTGACATACGATGAACGTCTGAGGATCGTGGGATTATATTCATTGGAGTTTAGGAGGTTGAGGGGAGATCTGATAGAAACTTACAAGATAATGAACGGCTTAGATAGGATGGACGTAGGGAAGTTGTTTCCATTAACAGGGGAGACTAGGACGCGGGGGCACAGCCTTAGAATAAAAGGGAGTCACTTTAGAACAGAGATGAGGAGAAATTTCTTCAGCCAGAGAGTGGTGGGTCTGTGGAATTCATTGCCACAGAGGGCTGTGGAGGCCGAGACGTTGAGCGTCTTCAAGACAGAAATTGATAAATTCTTGATTTCTCGAGGAATTAAGGGCTATGGGGAGAGAGCGGGTAAATGGAGTTGAAATCAACCATGATTGAATGGTGGAGTGGACTCGATGGGCCGAATGGCCTTACTTCCGCTCCTATGTCTTATGGTCTTATAGTAGGAAAGACTAGAACCAGAGGGCACAACCTCAGGCTAAAGGGACGATCCGTTAAAACAGAGATGAGGAGGAATTTCTTCAGCCAGAGGGTGGTGAATCTGTGGAACTCTTTGCCGCAGAAGGCTGTGGAGGCCGGGTCATTGAGTGTCTTTAAGACAGAGATAGATAGGTTCTTGATTAATAAGAGGGATCAGGGATTATGGGGAAAAGGCAGGAGAATGGGGATGAGAAAAATATCAGCCATGATTGAATGGTGGAGCAGACTCGATGGGCCGAGTGGCCTCACTCTGTCTTATGGTCTGATCCCTACAGATTAGGCCCTAACCCACGGGATCACCCATACTCCATGGACAGTGGGTGAAAAAGCTTCGTCCTTTGGCACCCTCACTGTGGGGGTTTTCACAGTCACTTCATTGCAGTGTTAATGCAAGCCTACTTGGAACTAATAAATAATGAACTAAACACCCCCCCCCACCACTCTCTCAAAGTCGGGGGATTGGAAGGGGGGGGGGGCGGTGTAAGATGATTGTATTAAATGCCACAGCAGACCCGAGGGGTTAAATTTCCTACTCCCTCGTTGGTAAGATCAGTTAGTCCTGGTCGTGCCTTGGAACGGAATGGTGAATTACATTAGGGTAACCAGACTAGACTCAGAACAACTTGGCATAAACGTAGGGATAGGACGCTTCACTCCTGGAGTCATTCGCTGGCTAACTGGAGATCTTTTAGACACAAAATAGCAGCAGGAGGAGCCCATTCGGCCCTTCGAGGCTGCCCCATCATTCAATACCATCGTGGCTGATCTAGACCGGTCTCAGCTCCTTTCCTGTCCCGTTTCCCCTCTATTCCTCCACCTATCAAATATTTATCCACCTCCACTTTAAACGTTCCGGCCTCCAGCACCCCTTTGGGACAGAGAATTCCAGAGATTCACCACCCTCTGCGAAAGGAAATTCCTATACAGTTTGAAATGAGCGGCCCTTTATCTTGTAGCGATGTCCCCTTGTTCGAGACTCTCCCACGAGTGAAAACATCTCATCATCTACCCTGTCAAGCCCCCCCACTTCTTCACATCTGGTATGTTTGAATAACCCCCTTACTCTTCTAATACTTGAGAAAAACAAACATTATTTACTAACACACTTTAATTATACCTCTAACAAATGAAGCATCTTAACCTATCACCCGTCGAACAATATTTAAACTTTAGAAGAAACTCTAATTTCTAACTTATCACTGCTTCAGTTCCAGATAAGCAACATTCCTCTTTCAGGCTCAAAAACCGCTTTAAATACAGTAAGTACCAATGAACATGCTTGCTATAAGAGTGTAAGCTTCCAGAGAGATTTTGCAGAGAGCAAATTGCAGACCTCTGTCCTGTCACAAAACCCTGCCACAACTGACAACACTTTCTTTATCTGCTGCAGACCCAACTCCTCTCATTAACCACACCATCACATGACCCTGTCAATCGAAACCGCCCTTGCATTCCTTCAATCAAAATCCCCGGGGGACTTTTCCTTTCCGTAAACAAAACTCCATGAGCTCCAAGTAAACATTACGTGGCCACACTGAGTAATTATCCTGCTTTCCCAGCATCTGAGCTGTATTCTCCCCCCCCCCCCCCAGACATACCGACTGCCTGTAGAAAAAAACTGACTTTTAAAACATACCTCTTAAACATAAAATCTGTAATCACAGTCCTCACAGACCCAAACTAAACCCAGCTCCCGAACACACCACTCTCACTGAGCCAGTAGGCCAGCTGCAGCCACAGCAATTGTCGGCAAAGGAGGCCATTCAGCCCATCAGGGTGGTCTCTACCCTATCCCACATAAGCCTGTTTTTCTCATGTTTTCACAGAATCCCTACAGTGCAGGCGGCCATTCGGCCCATCAGGTTCTACACCAAGTCTCAGAGAGCATTCCACCACCGCCCTATCCCTGTAACCTCACGTATTTACTCTGCTTATCCACCCAACCTACACATCTTTGGACACTAAGGGACAATTTAGCATGGCCAATCCACCTAACCTGTACATCTTTGGACACTAAGGGACAATTTAGCATGGCCAATCCATCTAACCTACACATCTTTGGACACTAAGGGACAATTTAGCACGGCCAATCCATCTAACCTACACATCTTTGGACACTAAGGGACAATTTAGCATGGCCAATCCACCTAACCTACACATCTTTGGACACTAAGGGACAATGTAGCACGGCCAATCCATCTAACCTACACATCTTTGGACACTAAGGGACAATTTAGCACGGCCAATCCATCTAACCTACACATCTTTGGACACTAAGGGACAATTTAGCATGGCCAATCCACCTAACCCGCACATCTTTGCGCTTTTCCCCATATCCATAACAGATCCATATGCCCCCACCCACCCCCCGATACACAAACACACCGGCTGCTGTTGGTAAGCCCCTTCCCCACGCCCTCTCGACCAGCGGGTTTGTTTACCTGCTTTGCCCGTTCCTCCTGCTGGATCAAGATGGCCGCCTGCTGCTGTGCCAGTTTGAGCCGCTCCTCCTCATTCAGGGTGGACGGGTCCACCGGGGGCATGTGGATGCGGGGGCCCATCCCGGGCGGGACCACCCCCATGGGGAAGCCCATCTGCATCCCAGGAGGGGGGGGCATGCGGGGCACCCCCATTCCACGAGGGGGCAACTGCATCCCAGCCACCTGGCAGAGGGGGGGGGGAGAAAAGAGAGAGGTTAGACGGGTCAGGAAGGGCAATGCCACTCTCAGCACCACCCCGTGACTGAGGGTGCTGAGGCCGACAGCATCCATAGAGAGACTGAGGCCAACACACAACCTCCCTGCACCAGACAACACCCTCCTCCCCGCCCCCCACCTTTACCCGGTAAAGGGGAAAAGGGCGAGAGAGGGGGGGGTTCAGGAAGGACAGCGGAAGCAGATTCAACAGGAAGTTCCAATAGCATACAGCCACATGTCACACCTGGGGCAGAATTGCTTCTGGAAAACTGTATGGGAATAGGAAACGGATTTTCCCAGAGGAACAATGTGATAAACGAGGAATTGGTTCCAGAACCAAGGTCAGATACCCGGATTACACTGAGCAGTGCACGGTTTGAGGGGCCTGCCTTCAGTAGTGTATTTCCCGTGACATAACACTTTCAAAACACTGCTGTCTTCCGTCTGAGGAGCGAGAGAGAGAGGGGGGGAGCGAGAGAGAGAGGGGGCAGCGAGAGAGAGAGGGGGCAGAGAGAGAGAGAGAGGGGGGAGCGAGAGAGAGAGGGGGGAGAGAGAGAGAGAGAGAGGGGGAGCGAGAGAGGGGGGGAGCGAGAGAGAGAGAGGGGGCAGAGAGAGAGAGGGGGCAGAGAGAGAGAGAGACACACACACAGAGCGAGGGCGGAGAGGGGACGAAGAGGAGAGAGAGATATACTCGGAGCGAGGGAGACACACATGGCGAGGGGGGGGGGGGGGTGGGGAGAGACACACACAGCAAGGTGGGGGGGACAGACACACACACGTGCGCGCATATGGAGCAAGGGAGGGCGAGGGGGGAGAGAAAGAGATACACATGGAGCACGGGAGGGCAAGGGGGACATACACACGGCGAAGGGGGGGGGGGAGAGAGACACGCGCGCGCGCATGGAGCGAGGGACGGCAAGGGGGGAGTGACACACATACACGAGGTGAGGGACACGCACACACCTCGGGGAGGGGGAAGCCTGTGACTCCCACCTTTCTGTAACCGTGACAGGGGTACAGACCCACACGCTTTGGGCAGCACTGCTCACAACTCTCCACCACCACCCCCCCCCTCCCAACCCCATCCCCACACCGACCCCCCCATCCCCGCACCGACCCCCCCCATCCCCGCACCGACCCCCCCATCCCCGCACCGACCCCCCCCATCCCCGCACCGACCCCCCCCATCCCCGCACCGACCCCCCCCCATCCCCGCACCGACCCCCCCCCATCCCCGCACCGACCCCCCCCCATCCCCGCACCGCCCCCCCCCCATCCCCGCACCGACTCCCCCATCCCCGCACCGACTCCCCCCCATCCCCGCACCGACCCCCCCCATCCCCGCACCGACCCCCCCCATCCCCGCACCGTCCCCCCCCCATCCCCGCACCGACCACCCCCCCCCCCCATCCCCGCACCGTCCCCCCCCCATCCCCGCACCGACCCCCCCCATCCCCGCACCGACCCCCCCATCCTCGCACCGACCCCCCATCCCCGCACCGACCCCCCATCCTCGCACCGACTCCCCCCCATCCCCGCACCGACCCCCCCCATCCTCGCACCGACCCCCCATCCCCGCACCGACCCCCCATCCCGCACCGACCCCCCCCATCCTCGCACCGACCCCCCATCCCCGCACCGACCCCCCACCCGCACCGACCCCCCATCCCCGCACCGACTCCCCCCCCATCCCCGCACCGACCCCCCATCCTCGCACCGACCCCCCATCCCCACACCGACCCCCCCCCCATCCCCGCACCGCCCCCCCCCGCCATCCCCGCACCGACTCCCCCCATCCCCGCACCGACCACCCCCCCATCCCCGCACCGACCACCCCCCATCCCCGCACCGACCCCCCCCATCCCCGCACCGACCACCCCCCCATCCCCGCACCGACCCCCCCACTCGCTTTACCTGCCCTGGCATCGGTGGCATCGGGTGTCCCTTGTCCATGTCATCTCCCCGCAGAGGTCGGCTCAGGGGCACTCCATTCTGAAAGGTCAAGGGGCAGAGTTCAGGGCACAGGTCATTCATCACACGGCAATGCCAAGGATCTGCCCACACACCCGGAACCAGTCACAGAACAAAACAAACCCCCCCCCTCAGCAAGGAACCATCCACCGGAGCCCCAAATTCACCCAATCACCTCGGAAATATAAACAGGGAGTTTCATTCAGCAAACAGACTAATCCAGGCTCAAAATCTTCAGACAGGAAATCAATCAGGAAGTCCCGGCTCAGAGAAGTATTTTCAATTCATAATTTAGGATGTTTATATAAAGGATGAGAGATCTCAATGGACTCAGAAACAGACAATACCATCTCCCACCTCCCCCACTCCCCTGTGGGAGCGAATCCCACATTCTCCCCCAACGTGGGAGCGAGTCCCACATTCTCCCCCACTCCCCTGTGGGAGCAAATCCCACATTCTCCCCAACGTGGGAGCGAGTCCCACATTCTCCCCCACTCCCCTTGGGAGCGAGTCCCACATTCGCCCCCACTCCCCTTGGGAGCGAGTCCCACTCCCCCGTGGGAGCGAGTCCCACATTCGCCCCACTCCCCCATGGGAGCGAGTCCCACATTCTCCCCACTCCTCATGGGAGCGAGTCCCACATTCTCCCCACTCCCCTTGGGAGCGAGTCCCACATTCGCCCCCACTCCTCCATGGGAGCGAGTCCCACATTCGCCCCCACTCCTCCATGGGAGTGAGTCCCACATTCGCCCCCACTCCCCCATGGGAGCGAGTCCCACATTCTCCCCCACTCCCTTGGGAGCGAGTCCCACATTCTCCCCCACTCCTCCATGGGAGCGAGTCCCACATTCTCCCCCACTCCCCTTGGGAGCGAGTCCCACATTCGCCCCCACTCCCCCATGGGAGCGAGTCCCACATTCTCCCCCACTCCCCCCGTGGGAGCGAGTCCCACATTCGCCCCCACTCCCCCCGTGGGAGCGAGTCCCACATTCTCCCCCACTCCCCCGTGGGAGCGAGTCCCACATGTTATTTATCAGTCACCATCTTATATTGATGACCCCCTAGTTCAGACACACACACACACACGCGTGCGCAAGCAAACACCCTTCACTAAAGCTCTTTGCAAACAAGAGGTTGCTGACAGAGGAAACGTGGACTTTCCCACTCTGGGTCGGAGCCATTCACACGAATTAGGAGCAGACCATTCGGCCCATCGAGCCTGCTCCATCACCCAATACTATCATGCCTGTCTTAGGATTCAACTCCATTTTCCCGCCCTCTCCCCATGTCCCTCAACTCGCTCCGAGTCCAAAGGTCCATCGGACCTCACTCTGGAATATACTGAACGGAACATCGACAACACCCTGGGATAGAATTCCAACGGTTCACAGGCCTCCCAGCGAAGAAACCTCTCCCCATCTCAGTGCGAGAAGAACTCCCCAGCCAGCGAGGGGTGGGGTCCCCAGGTGTGGCTTCACTCACCTGTAAGCTGTACTTCTGTAGCCGTTCCACCAACTCCTCCCGCACACCTTTGAAAAGAGAAAACAGGGATATTACAGGAGCTGGTGGCTGCAGAGGACAAAGAGGCACCTCATCTCTACACTCCTCCACAAGGACACCTATGTCAGACTCCTATTTATTGACCACAGCTCAGCCTTCAACACCATTATTCCCACAAAACTCATCTCCAAACTCAGTGGCCTGGGCCTCGGCACCTCCCTCTGCGACTGGATCCTGAACTTCCTAACTCACAGACCACAATCAGTAAGGATCGGCAACAACACCTCCTCCACGATCATCCTCAACACCGGTGCCCCACAAGGCTGTGTTCTCAGCCCCCTACTATACTCCTTATACACCTATCACTGTGCGGCCAAATTCCCCTCCAACTCGATTTTCAGGTTTGCTGACGACACCACCGTAGTGGGTCGGATCTCAAACAATGACGAGACAGAGTACAGGAATGAGATAGAGAATCTGGTGAACTGGTGCAGCAACAATAATCTCTCCCTCAATGTCAACAAAACGAAGGAGATTGTCATCGACTTCAGGAAGCGTAAAGGAGAACATTCCCCTGTCTACATCAACGGGGCTGAAGTGGAAATGGTCGAGAGTTTCAAGTTTTAGGTGTCCAGATCACCAACCACCTGTCCTGGTCCCCCCCACGCCGACACTATAGTTAAGAAAGCCCACCAACGCCTCTACTTTCTCAGAGTGACTAAGGAAATTTGAGATGTCAGCTACGACTCTCTCCAACTTTTACAGATGCCCCATAGAAAGCATTCTTTCTGGTTGTATCTCAGCTTGGTCTGGGCTCCTGCTCTGCCCAAGACCGCAAGGAACTACAAAAGGTCGTGAATGTAGCCCAATCCATCACGCAAACCAGCCTCCCATCCATTGACTCTGTCTACACTTCCCGCTGCCTCGGGGAAAAGCAGCCAGCATAATTAAGGACCACCACGCACCCCGGACATTCTCTCTTCCACCTTCTTCCATCGGGAAAAAGATACAAAAGTCTGAGGTCATGTACCGACCGACTCAAGAACAGCTTCTTCCCTGCTGCTGTCAGACTTTTGAATGGACCTACCTCGCACTAAGTTGATCTTTCTCTACACCCTAGCTATGACTGTAACACTACATTCTGCGCTCTCTCCTTTCCTTCTCTATGAACGGTATGCTTTGTCTGTATAGCGCGCAAGGAACAATACTTTTCACTGTATCCCAATACAGGTGACAATAATAAATCAAATCAAAACTGACGTTTAAACATCGACAACAGCTGTTGCCCCAGCCAGCTCTCCCTGGAAGATTCCCACAGTGCAGCAATCTGCGGCGTTCTCTGAGAATAAGGAAAGTTTCCTCCTCACGATCAGGATGTGGGAGGTCACAGAACCTTCCGGCCAATGCTGGGCTAACCCTCCTGTGAAAGTCACGGTTATCGCAGAGTGGTCGGTGCAGACTCGACGGGCCGAATGGCCTCCTTCTGCACCGGAGGGATTCTATAACAAGGGCAGCAGACGCGTGGGGAACACCACCACCTGGAGGTTCCCCTCTGAGCCACTCACCATCCTGACTTGGGAAATCTATCGGCCGTTCCTTCACTGTCGCTGGGTCAACATCCCAGAACTCCCTCCCTGACAGCGCTGTGGGTGGACCTACCCCACCCGGGGGCTGCAGCGGCTTCCAGAAGGTGGCTCACCCACCACCACCTTCTCAAGGCCCTACAGCGGCACCCGCATCCCATGAAGGAATGGACCTGAAGTTGAGTGTCAATGCCAGAGGAATAGGGCCGATCTCTCTGGTTCCTCTCCAACTCGAACCACTTCCAATTCAGCTCCGCTGCCGTGGGCAAGGTTTCTTCGAGAACTTTTCACTCCTGGGATGTGGACATCAGCGGTAAGGCTGGCATACACAAATGTAATAACTCAGAGGAGGCCATTCAGCCCCTCCAGCCTGGTCCACCATTCTGTAAGGTCATGGTTGACCAGCAAGTGGCCTCAGTGCCACATTCCACCTACCTACAGAAAACCTTTCACCCCCTCGTTACTCGACAATCTATCCAGCTCTGCCTCAAAAATATTCACTGACCCCGGAGAAGAGAGTTGCAAAGATTCATGAGTCTCAGAGAGAGAAAACATTTCTCCTCTCTGTCTTAAGTGGGAGACAAACCCCTTATTTTTAAACTGTCCCCCTGGTTCCAGTCTCTCCCACAAGGGGAAGCATCCTCTCCACATCCGCCCTGTCAAGTCCCTCATAGAACATAGAACAGCACAGCACAGAACAGGCCCTTCGGCCCACGATGTTGTGCCGAGCAGAATCTGATATATTTGAATAAGATCTCCCTCTCAATCTTCCAAACTCCAATGGATACGGGGTCCAACCCCTCCTCAAGACAACCCCGTCATCGCAGGAATCACAGTCAGGTGAACCTTCCCTGACCTGCTTCTGTTGTGGTTCAGGTTAGAAACTTTAAAGTGTTTTCATAGAATCCTACAGTGCAGAAGGAGGCCATTCAGCCCATCGAGTCTGCACTGACAACTTTCGCACTCAGGCCCTATTCCTATTACCCAACACATTTACCCTAGCTAGTCCCCCTGACACTAAGGGGCAATTTAGCACGGCCAATCCACCTAACCCGCACATCTTTCGGACTGTGGGAGAAAACCGGAGCACCCGGAGGAAACCCATGCAGGCACGGGGGGGAGAATGTGCAAACTCCACACAGACAGTGACCCGAGCCGGGAATCATAGAAACCCTACAGTGCAGAAGGAGGCCATTCGGCCCATCGAGTCTGCACCGACCACAATCCCACCCAGGCCCAACCCCCACATATTTTACCCGCTAATCCCTCTAACCTACGCATCCCAGGACTCTAAGGGCCAATTTTTTTTAACCTGGCCAATCAACCTAACCCGCACATCTTTGGACTGTGGGAGGAAACCGGAGCACCCGGAGAAAACCCACGCAGACACGAGGAGAATGTGCAAACTCCACACAGACAGTGACCCGAGCCGGGAATCGAACCCGGGTCCCTGACGCTGTGAGGCAGCAGTGCTAACCCACTGTGCCACCCTTCCAAATGGCAGCTTTGGAAGGCGTTTATTGAAGGAGTCTTGGGCGAGTTGCTGAAAAGGCGGGCAGGAGGGAGAGGTCCAAGGGGAACATCAACACCTGACAGTCGGCTAACAGGCCACCCAAAAGACAGGCAGTCCCTGCAGCACTCCGTCAGCACCACACCCAGGCACCAGCCCACATCCAGTCCTTGCGAGCAACTAAAGGCGGCTGGTCACCTTCTGACCTGGGGTACTGAGTGAAAGGGATGAATGATGAAGCAGGCATTGGAAACGCACATCGGGATCAGCCCCCCACCCCCCCCAAAAAAATCTCAGAGTTTAAAAAGCAGATACTGAGAATATCCAAAATAACGGAAAACGTTGGAACATCTCAGCAGGTCTGGCAGTATCTGTGGAGAGAGAAACAGAGAAGATAGAAGCAGGACTTATGAGGAAAGGTTGGGGGAGCTAGGGCTGTTCTCTCTGGAGCGGAGGAGGCTGAGGGGAGACTTAATAGAGGTGTATAAAATGATGAAGGGGATAGATAGAGTGAACGTTCAAAGACTATTTCCTCGGGTGGATGGAGCTATTACAAGGGGGCATAACTATAGGGTTCGTGGTGGGAGATATAGGAAGGATACCAGAGGTAGGTTCTTTACGCAGAGAGTGGTTGGGGTGTGGAATGGACTGCCTGCAGTGATAGTGGAGTCAGACACTTTAGGAACATTTAAGCGGTTATTGGATAGGCACATGGAGCACACCAGGATGATAGGGAGTGGGATAGCTTGATCTTGGTTTCAGATAAAGCTCGGCACAACATCGTGGGCCGAAGGGCCTGTTCTGTGCTGTACTGTTCTATGTTCTAGGAGGAGGCCATTCGGCCATTCGAGCCTGCTCCGCCATTCATCACCATCATGGCTGATCATCCAACTCAATAGCCTAATCCTGCTTTCTCCCCATAACCTTTGATCCCGTTCGCCCCCAAGTGCTATATCCAGCCGCCTCTTCAATACATTCAATGTTTTGGCATCAACTACTTCCTGTGGGAATGAATTCCACAGGCTCACCGGGTGAGGAAATGTCTCCTCACCTCCCGTCCTAAATGGTCTACCCCGAATCCTCAGACTGTGACCCCTGGTTCTGGACTCCCCCCACCATCGGGAACATCCTCCCTGCATCTACCCTGTCTAGTCCTGTTAGAATTTTATAAGTCTCTGTGAGATCCCCCCTCATTAGTCTGAACTCCAGTGAAAACAATCCTAACCGAGTCAATCTCTCCTCATACATCAAAGAACAAAGAAAATTACAGCACAGGAACAGGCCCTTCGGCCCCTCCAAGCCTGCACCGACCATGCTGCCCCGACTGAACTAAAACCCCCTACCCTTCCGGGGACCGTATCCCTCTATTCCCATCCTATTCATGTACTTGTCAAGACGCCCTTTAAAAGTCACTACCATATCTGCTTCCACTACCTCCCCCGGCAACGGGTTCCAGGCACCCACCACCTTCTGTGTAAAAAATACTTGCCTTGTACATCTCCTTTAAACCTTGCCCCTCACACTTTAAACCTGTGCCCCCTAGTAATTGACTCTTCCACCCTGGGAAAAAGCTTCTGACTATCCACTCTGTCCATGCCTCTCATAATCTTGTAGACTTCTATCAGGTCGCCCCTCAACCTCCGTCGTTCCAGTGAGAACAAACCAAGTTTCTCCAACCTCTCCTCATAGCTAATGCCCTCCATACCAGGCAACATCCTGGTAAATCTTTTCTAAACCCTCTCCAAAGCCTCCACATCCTTCTGGTAGTGTGGCGACCAGAATTGAACACCATATTCCAAATGCGGCCTAACTAAGGTTCCATAAAGCTGCAACAAGACTTGCCAATTTTTTAACTCAGTGCCCCGGCCGATGAAGGCAAGCATGCCGTATGCCTTCTTGACTACCTTCTCCACCTGCATTGCCACTTTCAGCGACCTGTGTACCTGTACACCCAGATCCCTCTGCCTATCAATACTCTGAAGGGTTCTGCCATTTACTGTATATTTCCTCTCTGTATTAGATCAGTCCCGCCATCCCCGGAATCAGCCTGGTAAACCTTCACTGCACTAAGTAAAGAAACAGTCGACATTCCAATACGACGCTTCCTCGCGACTGGAGACTGATATCAGACTCAAACATTAACTCTGTTTCCGTCTCCAGACCTGCTGAGTTTTCCAGTATTTTCTGATATCACCGATTCTAACTGCCTCGTGACACAAGTCCCGGCACTCAGTAAAACCCGTGAGGTATCAAACCCGCTTTGTTTTAAACTTTAACGGAAGGTCACCCAGACTCGAAACGTGGGCTCTATTCTCTCTCCGCAGATGCTGTCAGACCTGCTGAGATTTTCCAGCATTTCCTGTTTTCCTTTCATTTCAAACCCAACTTCCCGCTCATTTCAAAAATTATGTTTAAAAAAAGTACAGAATAGTTTCTATTATCCAAAGTTGTCTTAAATTGCAATTTATTATTGCTTAGATTGCATCTTTGAATTAAGACAACTATTAATTAAATTGATTGTATTCAAAGCTAAATTATTTGACTTTATTCATTAAATAAACTAAATTATTGGATTTTATTCACTAATATTCACTGGATAAGTGGGAGGTCATGCATTTTGGTCGGAAAAATAGGGAGACGGCTTATCTAAATGGGGAGAGACTTCGGGGTGTCCTGGTGCAGAGGGATCTGGGTGCCCTTGTTCATGAGTCGCAGAAAACTAGCATGCAGGTGCAGGAGATAGTAGAGAAAGCCAATGGAATGTTGGCATTGATAGCGAAATGAATAGTATATAAAGGTAAGGAAGTATTGCTGCAACTATACACGGCATTGGTGAGGCCGCACCTGGAGTATTGTGCACAGTTTTGCCCCCCGTATTTGAGGAAAGATGTAGTGACATTGGAGGCAGTTCAGAGGAGGTTCACTAGATTGATTCCAGAGATGAGGGGTTTGTTGTGTGAAGAGAGATTGAACAGTTTAGGCCGATACTCTCTGGAATTTAGAAGAATGAGGGGAGAAGTTTTAATAAAGAAAAACAAAAGGGGTGGCACAGTGGGTTAGCACTGCTGCCTCACAGCGCCAGGGACCCGGGGCAGCATGGTGGCACAGTGGGTTAGCACTGCTGCCTCACAGCGCCAGGGACCCGGGGCAGCATGGTGGCACAGTGGTTAGCACTGCTGCCTCACAGCGCCAGGGACCCGGGGCAGCATGGTGGCACAGTGGTTAGCACTGCTGCCTCACAGCGCCAGGGACCCGGGGCAGCATGGTGGCACAGTGGTTAGCACTGCTGCCTCACAGTGCCAGGGACCCGGGGCAGCACGGTGACACAGTGGGTTAACACTGCTGCCTCACAGTGCCAGGGACCCGGGGCAGCATGGTGGCACAGTGGGTTAGCACTGCTGCCTCACAGCGCCAGGGACCCGGGGCAGCACGGTGGCACAGTGGTTAGCACTGCTGCCTCACAGCGCCAGGGACCCGGGGCAGCATGGTGGCACAGTGGTTAGCACTGCTGCCTCACAGCGCCAGGGACCCGGGGCAGCATGGTGGCACAGTGGTTAGCACTGCTGCCCTCTTTTTAGGTCAAACCAAATAAACAAACTCAGATTAAGTCAGGACAAAGTAAAAGGGGCAGCTCCCCAAAAAGGAGGGGGAACAGCCCGAACAGAAATCAAAGTACAAAGGAAATTTTTTTTTTAGGGAGCCGGGTTCGATTCCCGACTTGGGTCACTGTCTGTGCGGAGTCTGCACGTTCTCTCCCGTGTCTGCGTGGGTTTCCTCCCACAGTCCGAAAGATGTACAGGTTAGGTTGACTGGCTATGCTAAATTGCCCATAGTGTCCTGGGATGTGCCGTTAGAGGTGCTGGGTGAATGCGTGGGGCTGTGGGGATAGGGCCTGGGGGGAGACTGTGGTTGGTGCAGACGCGATGGGCCGAATGATTTGATTTATTATTGTCGCATGTATTAACATACAATGAAAAGTATTGTTTCTTGCGCGCTATACAGGCAAAGCATACCGTTCATAGAGAAGGAAAGGAGAGAGTGCAGAATGTAGTGTTACAGTCATAGCTAGGGTGTAGAGAAAGATCAACTTAATGAGAGGTAAGTCTGTTCCTTCTGCACTGTAGGGTTTCTATCAAATTGAGGTTTACAAGATGATGAAAGGTATGGATAAAGTAGACGTGGAGCGGATGCTTCCTCTTGTGGGGCATTCCAGGACGAGAGGTCACAGTCTCAGGATAAGGGACAGCAAATTTAAAACAGAGTTGAGCAGAAACTACTTCTCCCAAAGGGGTTGTGAATCTGTGGAATTCGCTGTCCCAAAGTGCGGTGGGTGCTGGGACAGTGAGAAAATTTGAGGAGTTGGACAGATTTTTAATTGGGAATGGGGTTGAAGGGTTATGGGGAGAAGGCAGGAAAATGGGGATGAGGAGCATATCAGTCAGCATGGTGGCACAGTGCATTGTCACTGCGTTATCACAGCGCCAGGGACCCGGGTTCGATTCCCGGCTCGGGTCACTGTCCGTGCGGAGTCTGCACGTTCTCCCCGTGTCTGCGTGGGTTTCCTCCGGGTGCTCCGGTTTCCTCCCACAGTCCGAAAGATGTGCACGTTAGGGTGGATTGGCCGTGCTAAATTGTCCCTTAGGGCAACTAGCCAGGGGAAATGTGTGGGGTTACGGGGATAGGGTCTGGATGGGATTGTGGTCGGTACAGACTCGATGGGCTGAATGGCCTCATTCTGCTCCTATATTTTATGAAGTTAAAGTTTATTTATTAGTCACAGGTGAGGCTGACATTAACACTGCAATGAAGTTACTGTGAAATTCCCCTATGTTATAATTTAATCATTTATAATTCCCCTATTATAATTTACTGATATTAAATAGCAAATTGAATTATTTTATGGTGAAACTCGGTGTGATTTTCCTTGTAGATTGGTATTTTATTGATAGTTTTCCTGGGCCCGGCTCCTATGGGGTTTCTGGGTGACCCTGTGCTCCTGGCCTTTCCAGCCGGCCTCCAGCAGCAGCAGCCCGGGCTGAAGCTGAACTCGAGTCCGAGGCTGCGGTGGCTGCTAGGCCCGGCTGGCGCCTTGCCGCGGTGTGACTCTACCTTGGGCGGAGAAGCCGATCTCGTTGAGCTTGGCCTGCAGCTCGGGGACGCTCCAGCTGCCGAGCTCCGGCTGCTCCACACCGGGCGGCGCGTCCGCCATCTCGCTCTCCGGGAGCAGCAGCAAATGTCGCCGTCGCCGCTGCCTGCGCCTCAACCAAACTCTGCCCAAAGGACCCGCCCACCTGCCCCCTGATTGGGTCTGCCCGATCGCAACGCCCAGGGCCCTCCGTCTCATTGGTCGGGACACCCGTCCATCACAGGGGGAGGCCACGCCCACAACCAGCAAGTGTGGTTCTCACACCTAACTGTCAATCAGCGGGTGAGCAACGGCGCCTGCGCAGTGGGCCGGAGCACCCGGAGCATGCCAGGATCTGTAGTTTCCGGTCTTCGGACGCGCCTGCGCATTTGGTGTGAGCACCCAGAGCATGCCGGGACGTGTAGTTTCCGGCCTCCGGCAGCGCCTGCGCACTGGGCGGGAGCACCCAGAGCATGCCGGGATCTGTATGTCACATTTTCGACTACAGTTCCCACAATGCAATCCGCGACCTCCCCTCTCTGAGGGTCAAACATTAAAATCTTCCCTGGAAATCAAATCCAAATCCAAATCCAGATTTATAATATTCAGTAAGATGGTCATAGGGATCAGTTAACTGTTTTTTAATCGAGTTCCATGTTTACCTGTTGTCTATTGTCCCCCCTTTAACCTTTCACCTAAAATGGCGGCGCCCATGCTGCAGCTCAGAGACTAAAACCTCCAAACAGCCACCTTTATTGAACAGTAAGTCCCTCAGCACTGACCCTCCCACAGTGCGGCGCTCCCTCAGCACTGACTCTCCCACAGTGCGGCGCTCCCTCAGCACTGACCCTCCCACAGTGCAGCACTCCCTCAGCACCGACCCTCCCACAGTGCGGAGCTCCCTCAGCACCGACCCTCCCACAGTGCGGCGCTCCCTCAGCACCGACCCTCCCACAGTGCGGCGCTCCCTCAGCACCGACCCTCCCACAGTGCGGCGCTCCCTCAGCACCGACCCTCCCACAGTGCGGCGCTCCCTCAGCACCGACCCTCCCACAGTGCGGCGCTCCCTCAGCACCGACCCTCCCACAGTGCGGCGCTCCCTCAGCACCGACCCTCCCACAGTGCGGCACTCCCTCAGCACCGACCCTCCCACAGTGCGGCACCCCCTCAGCACCGACCCTCCCACAGTGCGGCGCTCCCTCAGCACTGACCCTCCCACAGCGCGGCGCTCCCTCAGCACCGACCCTCCCACAGTGCGGCGCTCCCTCAGCACCGATCCTCCCACAGCGCGGCGCTCCCTCAGCACCGACCCTCCCACAGCGCGGCGCTCCCTCAACACCGACCCTCCCACAGCGCGGCGCTCCCTCAACACCGACCCTCCCACAGCGCGGCGCTCCCTCAGCACCGACCCTCCCACAGCGCGGCACTCCCTCAGCACCGACCCTCCCACAGCGCGGCGCTCCCTCAGCACCGACCCTCCCACAGCGCGGCGCTCCCTCAGCACTGACCCTCCCACAGCGCGGCGCTCCCTCAGCACTGACCCTCCCACAGTGCGGCGCTCCCTCGGCACTGACCCTCCCACAGTGCGGCGCTGACCCTCCCACAGTGCGGCGCTCACTCAGCACTGACCCTATCGCTGTCGCGACTAATTCTCTCCTTTTTTTGTCTGCAGACACAAAATGTCTAAACTCTCGCGAGCAACAAGAGCTGTGAAGAAGGTGAACCCAGGAAATGTGATCAGAGCCATAGTGCGGTCCGGCCAGGCAGCCCCTGGACCCCCCCTTGGCCCAACTCTCGGCCAGGTAAAGTCCGGCAGAACGTGAAAGAATCTCCCTGTTCCGTACTGACTGGGAATTATAACAAAGAGAAAGGAAGGAGATGCTGCCACACTTGTGGGTTTAAGTCAAACACGATGCAGGTTTATTGAGGAAATGTTGCTTGTTGCTGGTCCAAGATGGAAAAGCTCCAAAATCCCACAAATCCCTCTGCTTATGTCACTATAGGTCAGTGACATTGTACCCAGCAGAAATGTAACCACTTCCGATACATAACGTCCCTCCCCTTTCACTTCTTTTTGTCCCCAAGCGACAACTTTTCTTACTGTTTCAACAACAGACCCAATTAAACAGTCGGTACATTACTTTGCACCATTAATTCCCAGAGATACAATTAATAAGTGAGTCCCTCAGGTGAACGTCTCTTTCTTTTGGGTTGTACCCAACGCTCTGGAATTTGGTTCCTTGAGACTTTTGAAATGTTGTCTTCGTTTTGTTGGCAATTGTTCCTGGGAAACGATTTCAGTTCCCATTGGTGTTGAAGATTCTTAGACAGAGTCTGGATTTGTCTCTGTTGTTGGTCTCTGGTCAGAGGTATTTCTTTTGATACCAATCAAGTAAACGAACTCAAATTAACTTAGGGACAAAGTAAAAGGGGCGGCTCCCCAAAAGGAAGGGGGGAACAGCCCGAACCAAAATCAAAGTCGAAAGGAAACTTAAAACGTCAAACCAAAAGGTGATTATCGGGGTCGATAATACACCCCAGCCCCTGCGGCGCCCAGCGGTCGCGGAAGGCGTCAACCGCGCCCGTGGACACCGCACGCTCCCTCTCCAGAGACACCTGGGCGCGAATGTAGCCGCGGTAGAGGGGCAGACAGTCGGGATGGACGGCCCCCTCGATCGCCCGCTGCCTGGACCTATTGATGGCGCGTCTCGCCAGGCCCAGGAGCAGGTTCACGAGGAGGTCGGCATCCCGACCCGCCCCTCTCCGCACCAGGTGCCCGTAGATCAGGAGCGTGGGACTGAAGTGCAAACAAAACATCAGTAAAAGGTGTTTAAGGAAACCAAAAAGGATGTGCAGTCTAAAACACAGAACGTAGACATGGTCCACGGACTCCACGAGGCCACAGAAAGGGCAGTCTCGGGAGCCCGTGTACCGGAAAAACCTACGGTTGTACGGCACTGCTGCGTGCAACACCCTCCACCCCAGGTCCCCGAGATAATTGGGGGAGATCCCTCCGTAGAGGGACCTCCACTCGGGACCTCCGCCGCCCGGCGGCAACAAGGCCCGCCAAGGTGTACTCTGGTCAGAGTTATCACCACTGAGTATTTGTGATGTAACTACCTCTGTGAAACTCCAGTGATATCACTCCGTGAGGCTGGTACCTGCTCAGTATGACATAACCAAACGCTCTCACCATCTGTACAGTGGAAGATATTGGACCTGTTTTTTGCTCAGATATTGGCAGGTGTGCATTTCTTCATTAAGTATCAGCAAGTCTCCCTGAGTAAATTGTCTCTTTTTCAAGTTCTGGCAATCTGTGCTTTATGTTGTCGTTTGACAAACCTCTGAAGTATCAGGTGGTATCAAAAGGTCAAACTTTGCTCTGAATTTCCTTTTTAAAAGCAGCATCACTGGTAACCTTTGTGCTGTTGTGTGCACGGTGTTGCTGTAAGATATCAAGAAGTTATTTACCCGTCTTGGCAATATCCCTTAGTGTTTTGATGCCTTTAGTGAGAGTTTGAGTGACTGTCCAAATCATTCGGCCAATTCATTGGTTGCTGGATGGTAAAAGTTAAAGCTTATTTATTAGTCAAAAGTAAGGTTTACATTAACACGGCAATGAAGTTACTGTGAAATTCCCCCAGTCGCCCACACTCCGGCGCCTGTTCGGGTCAATGCACCCTAACCAGCACGTCTTTCAGACTGTGGGAGGAAACCGGAGCACCCGGAGGAAACCCACGCAGACACGGGGGAGAACGTGCAGACTCCGCACAGACAGTGACCCGAGCCGGGAATCGAACCCGGGTCCCTGGCGCTGTGATAACGCAGTGACAATGCACTGTGCCACCATGCTGACTGATATGCTCCTCATCCCCATTTTCCTGCCTTCTCCCCATAACCCTGGCGCTGTGAGGCAGCGGCGCTAACCCGCTGTGCCACCGTGCCGCCCACGGAGTCGACTTGATGCGTTGTGCACCACTTCCTTTCATGTAGCCTTCAAACTCCTTGGAAGTGAACTGTGTCCCATTGTCACTTACCACTTGCTGAGTCTAACAAATATTTCATCCTGTTTCTCGATAGTCTGTTCTGTTGTCGTGGATTTTGTGACCACTGCTTCCGGCCACTTCCAATATGTATCTGCCAATACTCGGAACAAGTGTCCCTCTATTGGGCCAGTGTAGTCCATGTGTATCTCTGCTGTTGCTGTTTCAGTCCTTCCCAGGGATGTAAAGGTTGTAATGGTGGAGTGTTTCTTCGTTTCACACACAACTGATAGCTTCACCTTCGCCTGTCATCTTATAGATTTGTCTTGCAGACGTTGGTGTAGAGGAAGTGTGCTGTGTCCAGCATACTTTGACAATGTGGCTCCTTTCCCCACAGTTCTTGCGCTTGCTTTCCCTGCTCCAGCATTCCCCGGCTGAGAGTCAGTGACACGCTTGTAGTTTTGCAGGTTTATTTCAAGCACAAGAAGTAGGAACAAAGAACAATACAGCACAGGAACAGGCCCTTCGGCCCTCCAAGCCCGTGCCGCTCCCTGGTCCAAACTAGACCATTCTTTTGTATCCCTCCATTCCCACTCCGTTCGGATGGCCTCCTCCGACCGCAGTCCCAGCCAGGCCCTACCCCCATAATCCCTACACATTTACCCACTAACCCCTCTAACCTACGCACCTCGGGACACTAAGGGGCAATTTCAGCATGGCCAATTCAATGGCTGATCTATGCCGGTCTCCACTCCTTTTCTGCCCCGTCCCCCTCTATTCCTCGATATATCAAATATTCCTCCACCTCCACTGCGTGGGTTTCCTCCGGGTGCTCCGGTTTCCTCCCGCAGTCCGAAAGACGTGCTGGTTAGGGTGCATTGGCCGTGCTAAATTCTCCCTCAGTGTAACCCGAACAGGCACCGGAGTGTGGCGACTGGGGGATTTCCACAGTAACTTCATTGCAGTGTTAATGTCAGCCTACTTGTGACACTAATAAATAAACTTAAACTTAAAACTTACTTTTTAAATACTTCCAATGATCCAGCACCCTTTGGGACAGAGAATTCCAGAGATTCGCCACTCTCTGCGAAAGGATATTTCTATGCACCTCTGTTTGAAATGAGCGGCCCTTTATCTTGTAGCGATGTCCCCTTGTTCGAGACTCTCCCACGAGTGAAAACCTCTCACCATCCACCCTGTCAAGCCCCCTCAGCATCGTATATGTTTGAATAAGGTCACCCCCCCCCCCTCACTCTTCTAAACTCCAAGGAATACAGAGCCAGACTATTCAGTCTTTCTTGATAGGACAACCCTCTCATCCCAGGGTTTGGCCTGGTGAATCTGCTTTGGACTGCCTCCAATGTCCCAGGTCAGACCTCGCCAACACCCTGTACAATCGCAACAACACCTCCCTATTTTTAAACTCCAACCCCTTTGCAATAAAGGTCAAAATGCTGTTTGCCATCGTAACTACTCGTCGGACCTGCCTGCTAGATTTTTGTGATTCCTGCACTAGAACACCCAGATCCCTCTGCAGTTCACTCGCCTGCAGTTTCCACTTGTGGATCATCACCCCAACTCCGATCTGCGAAGCCTCTTCAGCAGCCAGTATCATTGACAACTGCAATGTCCACTGTCGATTTCAGGGGCAGTGTACTTTCCATAAGCTTCCTCTGAATAACTTCATTCCGAAGTCCACATACTAACCGATCACGAACAGTGTCATCCAGCGCCGCACCGTATTTACAATACTTAGCTAGCCTCTGTAAGGTCGCTGCAAACTGTGAAATGCTTTCATCTTGCTCCTGGCTTCGACGCTGCGGAAACCTTTCTGTAATAATGACCAGTTTTCATGGAACCATCGAACCCTACAGTGCAGAAAGAGGCCATTCGGCCCATCGAGTCTGCACCGACTCTCCGAAAGAGCATCCCACCCAGGCCCTCCCCTCTGTCCCTATCCCAGTAAACCGGGTTTGGGTGAGAAATGCTCCTCTAAGACCCTCATCAGTTCAATGTAGGCTTTAACTCGTGGCTTTGCGAGGTGGGGGAGACTTTGGAGTCAAGGAAAAGTATTAGGTCCGACCAAACTTAGACCCCCCCCCACCATCTCTCCAGCCCCTCTTTCCCCCCTCCTCGGGACGTCCCAAAGTGAAACACAGACCCCCTCCACCCCCCCAACCATCTCTCCAGCCCCTCCCCTCCCCCTCGGGACATCCCAAAGTGAAACACAGACACCACCCCCAACCATCTCTCCGGCCCCTCTCCCCCCACTCGGGATGTCCCAAAGTGAAACACAGACCCCCTCCACCCCCCCAACCATCTCTCCGGCCCCTCTCCCCCCACTCGGGATGTCCCAAACTGAAACACAGACCCCCCCCACCCCCTCAAATCTCTCCAGCCACTCCCTCCCCCCTCGGGACATTCCAAAGTGTGTCACACACGATGAAGGAAGTGTTTTTTTGAAGTCTGCTCACTGCTGTAATGTGGGAAAGGCAGCAGCCAATTTACACACAGCAAGATCCCACACACAGCAATCTGATCATCACCCAGATCATCTGAAAAACAAAGAAAATTACAGCACAGGAACAGGCCCTTCGGCCCTCCAAGTCTGCACCGACCATGCTGCCCGAATGAACTAAAACCCCCTACCCTTCCGGGGACCATATCCCTCTATTCCCATCCTATTCATGGGCTTGTCCAGACGCCCCTTAAAAGTCACTACCGTATCCGCTTCCACTCCCTCCCCCGGCAGCGAGTTCCAGGCACCCACCACCCTCTGTGTAAAAAACTTGCCTCGTACATCTCCTTTAAACCTTGCCCCTCTCACCTTAAACCTGTGCCCCCAAGTAATTGACTCTTCCACCCTGGGGGAAAAGCTTCTGACTATCCACTCTGTCCATGCCTCTCATAATCTTGTAGACTTCTATCAGGTCGCCCCCTCAACCTCCGTCGCTCCAGTGAGAACAAACCAAGTTTCTCCAACCTCTCCTCATAGCTAATGCCCTCCATACCAGGCAACATCCTGGGTAAATCTGTTTTTAGCGATGTTGGTTGGAGGGACAAATCTTGGCCCCGGGACAGCGAGGAGAACAAGAATGGGACGACTCCCCCTCTGCATCGCGCCCCCACGTGTGTGTGTGTGTGTGTCCCCCCCCCCCCCCCCCCCCCCCGACCTGCTGCCCCGTTACCCAGCCTCACGGCCTGTCCCTCCCTCTCTCCGCAGCGAGGCATCCCGATTGGCCAGTTCTGTAAGGAGTTCAATGAGAGGACGAAGGATATGAAGGAAGGGATTCCGCTGCCCGTCAGAATCTTTGTCAACGTGAGTTTGGAGCGAATGATCGGGGCGCCCGACGCAGCGACGGATTCCCCGGGAATCTCATGGGGTAGACTCTCCCCGATGGTGCGGGTGGGATTACCGGATCGCTGGCTGTGATCCACTCCGAGAGATCCAGGTTCTGGATTGCTCTCTGTGGTCCTGACGGAATAGATCCAGGCTCCTGCTGTGTACCCCTGGGAGGGGTGAGGGGGGGAGGGTGTCCGTAGTGGGAGCGGGGGGGGAGTTGGAGGTGTTGGGGGGGTTGAAGACAGTGGGGGGGGGTGGGGGGGGGGGGAATGGGATAGGGAGGGGGGGCATCCTCCAGGTGCTGACTTTTGTCATCAGGGGTGGTGTTGTGGGGGTGGGAGGCGTGTTCCTTGAGATGGGAGGGGTGGTGACCTCGAGGGCCGAGGGATGGGAGGAGGCAAGGGGTCCTCGGAGAGGGGTGGGGTGCAGGAGTCAGGGTGGTCTCAGTGGAGGGGGAATGTTCGATTGAATTCCAGTAACTCGCTTCCATTCGCCCCTCGGACCCCGTCCCCCTCCCCCCTCGCTCTCCGTCCCCCCCTCACTCTCCCCTCCCCCCCTCACTCTCCCCTCCCCCCCCCCTCGCTCTCCCGTCCACCCTCCCCCCCTCGCTCTCCCGTCCCCCCTCACTCTCCCCTCCCCCCTCGCACTCCCGTCCCCCTTCCCCCCTCACTCTCCCCTCCCCCCCTCACTCTCCCCTCCCCCCCTCGCTCTCCCGTCCCCCTCCGCCCCTCACTCTCCCTCCCCCCTCCCCCCTTGCTCTCCCTACCCCCTCCCCCCCTCCTCTCTGTCTCTATTCCAGCCGGATCGTACTTTTGAGCTAAAAATCAATCAGCCGACTGTTTCCTACTTCCTCAAGTCAGCGGCTGGGATCGAGAAAGGAGCGGGAAGAACAGGTGAGTGACTCCCCTCGATTAGACTCCAGTCTGTAACTCACTCCCGGGTATCTGTTATTCTATATATAAACCACCCCGAACCCCCTCGATGAGACTCCAGTCTGTAACTCACTCCCGGGTATCTGTTATTCTATATATAAACCACCCCGAACCCCTCGATTAGATTCCAGTCTGTAACTCACACCCGGGTATCTGTTATTTATATATAAACCACCCCGAACCCCTCGATTAGATTCCAGTCTGTAACTCACTCCCAGGTATCTGTTATTCTATATATAAACCACCCCGAACCCCTCGATTAGATTCCAGTCTGTAACTCACTCCCGGGTATCTGTTATTTATATATAAACCACCCCGAACCCCTCGATTAGATTCCAGTCTGTAACTCACTCCCGGGTATCTGTTATTCTATATATTAACCACCCTGAACCCCTCGATTAGATTCCAGTCTGTAACTCACTCCCGGGTATCTGTTATTCTATATATAAACCACCCCGAACCCTTCGATTAGATGCCAGTCTGTAACTCACTCCCGGGTATCTGTTATTCTATATATAAACCACCCCGAACCCCTCGATTAGATTCCAGTCTGTAACTCACTCTCAGGTATCTGTTATTCTATATATAAACCACCCCGAACCCCTCGATTAGATTCCAGTCTGTAACTCACTCCCGGGTATTTGTTATTCTGTATATAAACCACCCTGAACCCCTCGATTAGATTCCAGTCTGTAACTCACTCCCGGGTATCTGTTATTCTATATATAAACCACCCCGAACCCCTCGATTAGATTCCAGTCTGTAACTCCCGCCCAGGTATCTGTTATTCTATATATAAACCACCTTGAACCCCTCGATTAGATTCCAGTCTGTAACTCACTCCCGGGTATCAGTTATTCTATATATAAACCACCCCGAACCCCTCGATTAGATTCCAGTCTGTAACTCACTCCCGGGTATCTGTTATTCTATCTATAAACCACCCCGAACCCCTCGATTAGATTCCAGTCTGTAACTCCCTCCCGGGTTTCTGTTATTCTATATATAAACCACCCCGAACCCCTCGATTAGATTCCAGTCTGTAACTCACTCCCGGGTATCTGTTATTCTATACATAAACAACCCCGAACCCCTCGATTAGACTCCAGTCTATAACTCACTCCCGGGTATCTGTTATTCTATATATAAACCACCCCGAACCCCTCGATTAGATTCCAGTCTATAACTCACTCCCGGGTATCTGTTATTCTATATATAAACCACCCCGAACCCCTCGATTAGATTCCAGTCTGTAACTCCCTCCCGGGTATCTGTTATTCTGTATATAAACCACCCCGAACCCCTTGATTAGATTCCAGTCTGTAACTAACTCCCGGGTATCTGTTATTCTGTATATAAACCACCCCGAACCCCTCGATTAGATTCCAGTCTGTAACTCACTCCCGGGTATCTGTTTATTCTATATATAAAGCACCCTGAACCCCTCGATTAGATTCCAGTCTGTAACTCATTCCCGGGTAACTGTTATTCTATATATAAACCCCCCGAACCCCTCGATTAGATTCCAGTCTGTAACTCACTCCCGGGTATCTGTTATTCTATATATAAACCACCCTGAACCCCTCGATTAGATTCCAGTCTGTAACTCACTCCCGGGTATCTGTTATTCTATATATAAACCACCCCCGAACCCCTCGATTAGATTCCAGTCTGTAACTCACTCCCGGGTATCTGTTATTCTATCTATAAACCACCCCGGACCCCTCATTAGATTCCAGTCTGTAACTCCCTCCCGGGTATCTGTTATTCTATATATAAACCACCCCGAACCCCTCGATTAGATTCCAGTCTGTAACTCACTCCCGTGTATCTGTTATTCTATACATAACAACCCCGAACCCCTCGATTAGACTCCAGTCTATAACTCACTCCCGGGTATCTGTTATTCTATATATAAACCACCCCGAACCCCTCGATTAGATTCCAGTCTATAACTCACTCCCGGGTATCTGTTATTCTATATATAAACCACCCCGAAGCCCTCGATTAGATTCCAGTCTGTAACTCCCTCCCGGGTATCTGTTATTCTATATATAAACCACCCCGAACCCCTCGATTAGATTCCAGTCTGTAACTCACTCCCGGGTATCTGTTATTCTGTATATAAACCACCCCGAACACCTCGATTAGATTCCAGTCTGTAACTCACTCCCGGGTATCTGTTATTCTATATATAAACCACCCTGAACCCCTCGATTAGATTCCAGTCTGTAACTCACTCCCGGGTATCTGTTATTCTATATATAAACCACCCTGAACCCTCGATTAGATTCCAGTCTGTAACTCACTCCCGGGTATCTGTTATTCTATATATAAACCACCCTGAACCCCTCGATTAGATTCCAGTCTGTAACTCACTCCCGGGTATCTGTTATTCTATATATAAACCACCCCGAACCCCTCGATTAGATTCCAGTCTGTAACTCACTCCCGGGTATCTGTTATTCCTATATATAAACCACCCTGAACCCCTCGATTAGATTCCAGTCTGCAACTCACTCCCGGGTATCTGTTATTCTATGTATAAACCACCCTGAACCGCTCGATTAGATTCCAGTCTGTAACTTACTCCCAGGCATCTGTTATTCTATATATAAACCATCCCGAGCCCCTCGATTAGATTCCAGTCTGTAACTCACTCCCGGGTATCTGTTTGTACATAAACCACCCCGAACCCCTCGATTAGATTCCAGTCTGTAACTCACTCCCGGGTATCTGTTATTCTATACATAAACCACCCCGAACCCCTCGATTAGATTACAGTCTGTTACTCACTCCCGCGTATCTGTTACTCTATATATAAACCACCCTGAACCCCTCGATTTGATTCCAGTCTGTAACTCACTCCCGGGTATCTGTTATTCAAAATATAAACCACCCCGAACCCCTCGATTAGATTCCAGTCTGTAACTCACTCCCGGGTATCTGTTATTCTATATATAAACCACCCCGAACCCCTCGATTAGATTCCAGTCTGTAACTCACTCCCGGGTATCTGTTATTCTATATATAAACCACCCTGAACCCCTCGGTTAGATTCCAGTCTGTAACTCACTCCCGGGTATCTGTTATTCTATACATAAACCACCCTTAACCTCTCGATTAGATTCCAGTCTGTAACTCACTCCCGGGTATCTGTTATTCTATATATAAACCACCCTGAACCCCTCGATTAGATTCCAGTCTGTAACTCACTCCCGGGTATCTGTTATTCTATACATAAACCACCCCG